>NC_084472.1:58543456-58846486 GCF_027409185.1 Cynocephalus volans
CTTGCCTGTAATAAATACTTAACTTCACATGCCAGTTTATTCAGATTTTCAAGTCTGACCTAGATAAAAACACTTGTAGAGAAATATCTCATCAAATCCTTGCAATAACAAAGCAAGGAGTGAATACCCTTATCTCCTTTGACAGGTGAGGAGCCAATTAAGTGGTTTCCCCAAAGTCAACATCTTGTAGAGCTGAGATTTGAATTCTAACATCCATATACTTTGTTTTAGTAATAAATGTTTTGGATAAATACAGACTCTGAGTTGATAAAATAAGAGTAATACACATAACTTAGCCAACTAGAAAGAACAAGCTTTAAAGAAATACTTTCTTATCAAGCCAATGGTCATTTTTTTCAACTTGTTAGATGTTTAGCTTTCAACATCACCCAACATCTCTCTTTTCTGTGTTATCATTAATGTTTATAATGCTTAGTATTTGCAGTTTACAGAGCACCATTTCAATTCTAGTGGGGAAGAATTCTTGTGGGTAAGAAGAGAGTAGAGAGAGAGCATAGTAAAGAAAAGGTAACTAACCAAAGGCATCGTTACTAGTGGGACCTTTCTTCTCCTATCTTTGATGGGATTTCTAAACCTTTAAAATTTTCCTATCATGTATACAAAGCATTAAAGTGCCATAGCACCTAGAGGGGGAGTTTGGAAGAACCATTGGCATAATATACCTTTTTTTGACATTCAATTTTTGAAGTAGGATGGGGCCAAATGAGCTAGTACATGGACCTGTTGGGAGAGAAGGTATCACTTAAAGCCAAGCTCTGGAAGTGCTTTGTTTTAATGTCACCACTTAAAATAAATTATCCATTTTGGAAGAATTTATGCCATGTGTAAATGCCTATAGACTACCGTATATGGTCTAGTTGGGAGCTGTAATACTGAAAAATGTATTGTTCACACAAAAATTAAGATTTTTACTCACAACATATAAAAGACTTCAGTAGCTTACCCCACATCAGTGTTATTAATCAGAACAGTACTTTCTTATTCTCTGGTATCTTAAAAACCCCAGGAGCCTTTTACTTTTCTACCTTATAAGTAATGTCTCTCATGTACAGCCTTCTCCATCTCGGTTCCTTGAGTACTTCCTCCTCCAAACCATCTCTTTCATCCTACATATACGCACTACCCTTTCCCCTATCATGCACAGATTTTGATTGCTTTTCCTTTAAAAAAATCTACTCATGTAGGTTTTGTATCTTCTCTTCCAAAGAGAATTCAATATGGATGCATGGAAGATGTCTAGCACCAACCATTGCTTGTTTAATTATGGGAGGCTGTAGGAAAAGGCTGTGTAGTGGATTTAATTATGTCCCCCCAAATCTCACTTAAGCTTGAATTGTGTCCCCCAAGTTTTATGTATTGGAAAGTTAGGCCCCACTGTGACTGTTAAGAGGATAGGAAATCCTATTATGGTAATTGAAAGATGGGGCCTTGAAGAAGTGATTCAGTTGTAGGACTGTGCAGTAGTGAATGGATTAAAAACGGTGGTCAGGGGTGTGGTTCTGAGGGCTTTAAAAGAAAAGGAGAGTTTGTCTTTCTCTCTCTCTGATCTCTCTGATTCCACCAACTTGCAATGTGAGACCCCTGGGTCACTGTCACCACTACCAGATGGACTTTGGACTTCTCAGCCTCAGAAACTGTAGGAAATAAATTTTGTTTTCTTTATAAATCACCCAGTTTCAGGAATTTTGTTATAAGCAACATAAACGGACCAATACCGGCTATGAACCCTTATACACTGTTTAACTCCCACATGGCTTGACCAGCACTTTTCCAAGAGTACTCTTCCCAGGTGGATGCTGTATGGTCCTCTGAATTCCAAAAGGCCATATTTCTGTTTACATTTCCCCCTTTCCAATTTATTTTCTTTAATGTTGTACAGTGAGATACATATAGGCATGTGAAAGTATGAGACTGTTAGTGAAATTTCTAATATCAGAATTTATCCTGTTCTCTCTGACTAAGCCTAATAATTTGGACATTTAAAAAAATTAATCAATTTTGAATTGACATGTATGGTTTGTACATATATTTGGGGTACATGAACACAATGTGTGATGATCAGATCAGGGGAATTAGCATAGTCATTTTCATAAAAATTTACCATTTCTTTGTGATGAGAGCATTTGCATGACCAAAATCTCTCTAGTTTTAGTTTTTTGGATTATAGAGTATGTTATGAGTGTTAAGGAGTGCAAGTAAGTTCTTCTTGCTGTAAAATTTTACCCATTTTCATCAACCTAGTTCTTAAAATATTATTTCTAGAGAGTCATTTTGGTTAAAGCATGGTGTTTCAGACTTTCTCTCTTAACATTCAAAGCACGCTAAAGAAATAAGAAACAATCAGCCTTTAATATCAGGAAATTAATGGAGAAACTGGGAAGAAGTGAAATGATTCCTTTTATTTTTTGTTTCAGATTACAAAGGGTGAAGAAAGTACCTATGACCTATTTAGAAAGAATCTCAGTCTAACTTTTTAATTTTTCTATACCAATACTGTGCTCTTCAGATCCAAGAAGGTTAGTGACTTTCTCAAAATCAAGCAATATAAGGCTCATCTATTGGTAAAATTTTGGTCTTTTCCCACTATGCTATTCTGCAAGTGTTAAAAAGAAAGAAAAAGAGAAAAAGGAAGAAAAGGGAAGAAAGAGAAAGAAAGAAAGAGATAAAAGTGAAGAAAGAGATAAAAGAAAGAAAGGAAGGGTGGGGATGGATGGAGGGAGGGAAAACGTCTCATATAATCAGGCACTGCATATTTTGGTATACTTTTAAAAATGTGCATTTTAATACATTAAGCATTATTTTACACTTGATCTAGAAACAACTGCTTATTATCAAACCTGATTAAGCAATCTCACCCTTCCCCCCTTCCCAATGGTAGTCAGAATCATTGAAGACAAGTCTGAACTACAGCTTGGGAAAAAATATATTTCTTTTTTTTCCTTCCTTTTTCTGATTATTTTGTTAGACTTTGTGTATGTAACTGTGAGAATTTGTCATTCTAATAGAATCTGTGCTTTCAGATGTTTTCTTCAAGGATTCTGCCAAGATATTAGTTAAAAAAAAAACAAACAAACCCACAACAACCCAGAATTATAAAGGTTTGAAAAGTCATTGACAAATATTTTCCCTATAGTCTAAGGCCTATATTTCAATAATAACAATAGTCATGTTTAAAGGCTAAAGCCATCATCTCTTGTAAAGCCAGTATCTCTCACTTTAATAGACGTGACTGTCTTCCATAGGTGTCATCCCATTTCATTTTGGTGAACTTCTATGGAAATCCATCTTTATAAGAATGACTGAAAAGAACCAGAATAAAAAAAATAGCATTAAACATTAGTGAAATAGAGAAAAATAGAAAAATTCCTCAAAAAATTAGTCAGAAAAATTACTTGCTTGAAAAACAAGTATTTTTGAGTAAAAAATATTTTTGAATAGAGAAGTGTTTTCAGAAGACGTAGTTGAAACAAATTGCTTTTCATTACTAAAATCCATTCAGTTGAATTAAGTATATGTTGCTTGGGTAGTTATAAGTTAGAAGACACCAGGATAGCTTCTTCAAAAATAAAAAAGTCAACCAGATAGGATCAGTGTCCTTAAATAGGCAGAATTTCAATTTTTTTTTATCAGAAATCATGTATTCTGATATGCAAATTTGTGTAAGAAGAGAATTTCTATAAAATAGAAATAGGACAAATTGGTCAAAAGTCTGTAGAAATATCTAAGGTCAAGAAAAATTTCTGGGGGGGGCTGGCGAGTTAGCTCAGTTGGTTAGAGCATGGTGTTATAACACCAAGGTCAAAGGTTCAGATCCCTGTACTTGCCAGCTGCCAAAAAAAAAAAAAAAAAAAGTAATTTCTGGGGCTTCCAGTCAAGATGGTGGAATAGACAGTTCCCAGCATCACTCTTTCTCACAAATCAACCAATTTACAACTATAAAAAAGCAACAACAGCCAAGCTTGGGCCACTAGAGCTCAGGGTAAGAGGAGGAGAGACCTACAGAGTTCATGAAGGCAGGAGAAGCCACGAGAAAAGAAAGGACCACTCCCACCATTTTGAGCCCTAGCTGCTTCAAGGCTTCGTGGATCAGGAGCTGTCAAAAGCTGTAGCTGTGCCCTTCATATGAAGTTGCTTGGAGGCTGCCGTGGAAAAGAGGGCCTTGGTGGCCCCCAAGCCAGCAGAACCACTAACAGGGCTCCTGTGCACCCACATATGACTGAGGAGCCACAGACAACTGAAAAAAGAGCCACTCAGAGGCCAGAGAATCATTGCAAGGGACTGGCACACAGCCTGTCCCATGGGAAGTGTTTGGAATGTGGGTAGTGGGGGAGTCTCAGGCTCACTGGGGGAACATTGGGGCACAGAATGGATGACTGATCTGACCTACAATGAGCGCAGGCCCACTTTGTGGAGACTGGTTAGGAATATAGAACTGCAGGGGGTACAGTTTGCTAAAAAATTCAGGTCCAGACCAGAGTTTTCACACAACTCAAGTGTACTGGACCTCACGAGACCTGGAAATACATACAAGGTCAACAATTAAAACCTGAGCTGCACAAAAAGCCTTCCCTAGGGAATCAGCCCCAAAGCAGCAATTTAGCTCAACCATGGGGCTCAAGTGCTGGTCCCCATAGGAACTTCCCGCCGTTTAGAAGTAAGCAAAGGACAACAAATCAGTGCCAGTGCAGAGTTTAAGTTGTGGGAACAACAAATAATACAACACAGAACTGAAAGAAATAAGAAAATATCCACAGATCAGAGACAATGTCTGATATTAAATAGTAAAGTTCTAACACCACCAAAGAACACCTATAAAACCAAGAAGGACCAGAAGCCTACCTGGGCTCCCAAGGCAGGGATGGGGGAAGGCCGTGAGCCTCAGCCCCCCTCCCCAGATGACCACACCCAGCCCAGCGACAGCCCAGCAACGACCATGGAACCATGGTAGGAAATGCCTCAGGCTCCCAAGCTGGGGTGATGGGGGGCCGAGGGCTACAGTCATGTCCCCCCATCATCCACTAGCAGCTCAGCAATGACCATCAAGCCACCCACTGGAATGAGGGGAGTGCCACTGGCCTTGAGCCCCTTTCTTTTTGTCCTTCCCCCATTTCCACCAAGTGCTCCACTACATCTTAGAATGTAAGAAATAATATTAATAAATAAAAAAAAGTTTTGATTAACTTTCGGTTTTTAAGATTGAAACTGTAATTCTCTTAAATATCGATTCCACCGTACCTATTATAACCCATTTTTGGTTGAAAATTTTAGCTTATTTTTGCTTCGTGTTTCTATGCTTTTCAATTAAAAAAAAAATACACTATGGGCTTTTTAGACCCCAATACTTTAGGCATTATTTATAAGCTTTACTATTTTCATTGCTCAGTTTAATTGTTTTTTCTATATCAGGGCTTTGATATATGCTCTTTTAAATTGTGTTTAATATTTGCATTCCACAGAACATGCTAGAACATCAGACATCGACATACTGCTGAGATTAAACTGCTATGGATATTTTGTGATATTTGTTAATATAAAATGTTATCTTCTTGTTTTAGTTCATGTTTTCCTGATTACTAAGTAAAGTTGAACATCCTTAAAAAAATAATAATTTCTTATTAATGCATTAGAGGAAATTTCTATTTTTCTCCTGTACAAATTAATGTTATGGAATGGCAGTATTTACGCAAAAGACAAATCTAGTTTATGAACTAACATAAGATTAGGAATTAATCTGGGTGCAAGTGATTAAGGTCTTGCTTTTTCTTTTCTTTTTTTTTTGTTTTTGTCTTCATAGATCAGATTGATATGGGTATGAAGACATTATTGGCTTTGCTAAAATACAATCTTGTAATTGAGGATCCATAAAAGAGCAACATATTTCAAAATTATGAATTGAGACTTTAAGCATTGCAACAGTGCTCCCTGATCATAAGTCATGCATCCTTCAACCTATTTGGTCTGAATTTTGGAGATAGACATCACTCAATCCTTTGTTTCATTCAATTTTTTTGTTCTTATTTTTTATGCTCAAATACAGAAGGTAAGTTCATGGCACATTATCATCATTCATCCAGTAAAAATCCCTCTCTTTATTCATTCAATAAATAATTTGTTTATGCATTCATTTGTTCATTCCATTTTATCACCACTATCCTTTTTTATTCCCCCTTTACAACATAAGCATCTATTCTAATATTCTTTGTGTGTGCATTTGAGAAAGACATGTAATTTTTTTGTGTGCATATGTTATCAACTTACATAAATGCTATTGGGTTATATGTCAAATTCTGTATTTTAAATAGTATTGTTACTCAGCATTATGTTTATAAGATTCATCCAAGTTGCTATATGTACATCCAGTCTATTGCTCCTTTTTACTCTATAGTACTCCACGAAAGGCATTCATTAACCTTTGTCTGTCCATTCTTCTTGCAACCAGCTCTTCCAATCTTGCCTCCAACTCCATACTTCCCCACATAATACTGAAATAAATATCCTTACACATGTCCCCTTGGAAGTCTGTGTGAGTAATTCATTGCAGTATATACCCAGGAGTGAAACTGCTGGATCACACTGCAGGCTTAAAAATTTAACTAAATGTACCAGATGCTCTCCACAGGGGCTGCTGCAATTTACAATCCCACCAACAGTGCTTGAGATTACCTACATCTTCACACCCATCAATTACCCAGCTTTCCAATTTTTGTTAATCCAATAGGTGTAAAGTAATATCTTTTTCTTTAATTTGCATGTCTCTGATTTCTGGTAAGTTGAGCATCTCTTCATATATTTATATGCTTGAGTTTTGTGTTTCCTATTCACACACTTTGCCCGTTTTTCTATTATATTTGCTGTCAACTTCCTGCCAACTAACAGGGATTATATGTTATTTTCTAAATATCATTTCCTTGTTTGTTTAAGACATGCAAGTATCTTCTACCATTTTTTCATTTATTAGATTTTCCATTGTATATGTCTTTGAGTAGAAATCTTTAATTTTGGTACTTTCGAATTTATCACGTATATGCCTTATAATTTTCACTTAAAAAATTTTAAAGTCATTCTTTACAAATATGCATATATGTGTATGAGAGGTCTTCAAAAACTTCATGGAAAGATTCATCTTATCTTTTAATTTCATTTTCCACGACCTTTTAGAAGCCTCATATATGCATAGAAATCCTATATTTCTACATTTTTTATTTTTTAATTGACAAACACAAAATGCACATATTTATGTGGTACAGAGTCATATTTTCTTAAATGTATGTGATATGTAATGATCAAATCAGGGTAATTAGCAACAACTTAACAGAAAAAAAAAATAATAATCCAGTTAAAAAATGGGCAAATGACCTGAAGAGACATTATTTAAAAGAAGAAATGCAGGTGGCCAAAAGGTATATGAAAAACTGCTCAACATCACCAATCATCAGGGAAATGCAAATCAAAACCATGATGAGATACCATCTCACCCCAGTTAAAACAGCTATTATATATAAAAAAAAATAACAAATGCTGGCCAGGATGAAGATAAAAGGAAACTCTTATACACTGTTGCTGGGAATGTAAATTAGTACAGCCACTGTGGAAAACAGTATGGAGGTTCCTCAAAAAGCTAAAAATAGAACATCGTATGATCTGGCAATTCCACTATTAGGTATTTATCCAAAGAAAAGAAAATCATTATACCAAAGAGATATTTGCATTCCCATGTTTATTACAGCACTATTCACAATAAATAAGATATGGAATCTACCTGAGTGTGCGTCAGTAGATGAATGGATAAAGAAAATGTAGTATATACACACAATGGAATACTACTTAGACTATTAAGTTTAATAGAAAGCTTTTTTCTCTCTTACATTTAGTCTTTATTTTTATATGTGTAAGCCAGGGATTCATTATTATTTCTTTAAACAGGTTAGTTTTTAAAACACATTTAAAAATACCCTCCCCAATGATTTGTGGAACACCTTTATCAGATATTACATGACACTATACATATGAGTATATTTCTGAGCTCTCTATTCCATTGGTCTATTTACCTGTTCTTGCAAAATCCCCTACAGTTTTTATTATTATGGCTTTGTTCTATGCTAATACTGGGTAATGAATGACTCCCCCTTTTCACTCTTTTTTATCCCCAAGGCTGAATTAATTTTTTTGTGGACATTATTGATGTTAGACAAAATATACAAATTCCTTAAAAAATTCCACATGGACCTTTGGTATTAGTTTCCTATTGCTGCCATAACAAATTACCACAAACTTAGTGGCTTAAAACAATAGAAATTATTATGTTACAGTTCTGTAGGTCAGAAATCTCTCATGGTCTCACTCGGCTAAAGAACAAGGTTTCTATAGGGCTGCATTCTCTTCTGGAAGCTTTAGATTCTGGAAGAATTGTTTCCTAGCCTGTTTCAGCATTTATTTATTTATAAATTGTTTGAGAACTTTCAATTGGTTACTTCTTTTTCAGCTTTTAAAGGACACCTGCATTCCTTAGCTCATGGCACCCTTCCTCCATTTTCAGAGTCAGCAACATTGTCACATGTCCCCTTGACCACAGCTGTGAATGGTCCCCTGCTAATGGCCTTGTGATTATATCAGTTCACCTGGATAATCCAGGATAATCTCTCCATCTCGAGGTTGGTAACCTTAATCACATTTGCAAATACTTTTTGCAATGTAAGGTGACATATTCACAGGTTCTGGGGATTAGGACGGGGACATCTTTGGGGGCCTATTATTCTGTCTACCTCAGAATTGCATTACATTTATAGATGAATTTGGAGAGAATTTAAGGAGGACTACTTCTCTTTTAATAGAGATCAGTTACTATAGCCTGTAGGAGAGTTTAACATTTTCAGTACAGAAGTGCTGTCCATTCTTAGTTAATTCCTAGATTCTCTAAAATTCCCATTATTATTGCAATAATAGTACAGAAAATCTTTGCCAAGCCTTGCCTATGCCTTTTATTTCTTCTCCCACATAGCTCATACAAGTGAGAGTAGTTGGTATACTTGTATTTTATGGAGTCTTAAAAATTAGCCAAAGACCCAAAATATTTACCTCTGCCTAAAATCCATTATCTTACAATACTTTCTGAACTCATACTAGTTAGGTATGATAAGGCTTAATACTTCTCTTTTTAAATCTGCAACTGCCCCTCGGCTACAAAATGTAATTCTGAAGCAAGGGGCAGGCATTACAATGCTGGGAGACCTCGGGTAGTTAATTGACATGATGAGACTGCCAGATACTTAGATATTGGGAGATCCTACAGGTGGGATCCCACTGAAATGGAAAATTGATCACCTCAAACTTAATAGCTTTGCTATGTTGTGTAGTGCTGCCCTCTACTTCAGAGCAACTAAATTTGTATTGTAGAGATGCCTGTCTAGAAAAAATATAATAATGCTGAAAGAGGTATTGCGAGAGGTACTGCTTGAAGAACTTGAAACATATCTTCTGTGCCTCCTCAAGTGATCACAAATTGAAGGACACCATTCCTGCATTGCTAAACATGGTATACTTGGAAATCATGAATGAATTTTTAATAAACAAACAACTCTTTATTTGTTTTTAAAAAGAGAGCTTTGAAGAAAGGATCTATGAGGCAAGCACTTAGAAAAAATTGTTTAGCTTTTGGTTTTTGGCTCGGGGGAGGTCAAGATGCAACTTTCATTGGTTATCCCACATCTGGGTTCATCCCACACCAACAGCCTCCCCGATGCTTGTCTAAGTTCAACCCCAAGGAGATCAGAGTCTTATGCCTCAGGGGCACTGGTGGAAAAGTGAGTTCCACGTCTACCCTCACCCCAAGATTGGACCCTGGGTAGGTCCTCAAAAAAGGTTAGTAATGACATTACCAAGGCAACTATTACCAAAAAGGTCTGGGTATTACAGTGAAACTCAATACTTACTTAGAACAGACAGGTCCAGATTAAGGTGGTACCTTCTGCCTCTGCCCTGATTATCAAAGCCCTCAAAGAACCATCAGGCAGTTTGCCACCAATGTTTTGCCAGAGAACTCTCTGGAACCCTTAAGGAAATCCTGAGGCTGCTCAATCTGTGGGCTGTGGATGTCACTACCCTTGTGACTTCATAGATGACATCAACAGTGGTGCAGTGAAATTCTCAGCTAGCTAAGAAGCCCAAAGAACAATATTTCAATAAAAGATCATTCTACAACCAAAACGAAAAGTTCATTCACTTTAGCTTGGCCTTTAAAGTCCTGTATATTTTTTCCATTTGTTATTCATTCCCAATCATGGCTGCACATTAGAATCATTCAGATTCCTTGAGCCCTGATTCTAAACCTACTGAATCAGATTCTTTGGAGGTGTGATTCTAGAATCTTTATTTTTTTGAAAGCTTGCCAATAGATTCTTTTGTGTCTAATCCCGCACACTACCCTAAAATGCCTCTTCAGTCTTGCTATGTTTCTGTCCATTACTCCTCCACACATAACTCTTCTTGAGGAAAATTGGTTTATTTGTCCTTCACTTATCAAGCTTTTTTTCCCTGTCATCATTCATCCCCTTAAAATTTCTTCACTCATATTCATCTATCCGCACTGCTTTGATGAGGGAAAATCTTCCCTGTTGACTTTTTTTCTCTCTTTGAAAGTGTGAGGAATTCAGGCCAACTATAAAGTTAGAGGGGAACAGTTTCCATAGACTGCTCTCACTTTTGAAATCAAATTGAAGTCCAAAGCATTTCTCGAAACACCCTCAGTTTTGATAATTTGCTAGAAGGACTTGCAGAACTCACTGGTAGCCGCATACTCATGGTTACGGTTTATTACAGCTGAGGACACAGATTAAACTTAGCCAAGGAAAAAAGATGCATAGAGTAGAGCCCAGGAGGGTTCCAAATGGAAAGCTCTGGTCATCATCTCCCTGGGGTATCAAGGGTGGCATTACCTCCTCCTGAACATGATGTGTGACAATATATACAGAGTATTGTCAATTTGGCAAGCTCACCCAAGCCTTTGGTGTCCAGAATTTTATTCAGGACAATCCTCCACTGCCTATGGGGCTGAACTGTAGTTTCCAGCCCTCTTGGAAATTGGCCTAATCCTTTGGAGGTCGGAACTAATATGGCCTGGTCCTAAGTCTCCATCATAAGTCATATTGTTAGTCTGTCTGGTGGCTGCAGCCCCCAGGCAAAAATACTACATTCTTACCAGGCAGGACATTCTAGCAGCCTGGCGATTACCTCCCATTAGTTGAGGACAAAAGCCAGCTCTCTCTTTGGGTAAGATTGATTCTTCACCACACAAAAGAACTAGGCTTCTGCTCTTCACCCAGCCCGCTGTCTGTCCCTCATTGCCTCATCAGCTCTTGATAGAACTTGATTACTTTGAAATGGCCTATTTTTAAAGTAACAGTTGGCAGCAGTTAGGAAATAATAGGCAATGTCTGGCAGGAAGACCAAGGGTTTTAACACATACTACAAGCCCAGTATGCTTCCAGCACAAAAATGTGATTTAATCTTTACAACAGTCTTTCAAGGAAAGTATTATTTTCTTCATTTATAAGATAAAAGAGCAAAACCTCAAGGTGACCACAGAGACAGTAAAGGAGCCAGAATTTGAAGCGGGGTCTTGCTGACTCCAAAGTGCGTGCTTTTTTCTCTATATCAGACATAAACCTGGGTTATTGTTTCTCTTTCTTACCTGGGTGAGTATTTCAGTGAAAGGTGCAGTCTCTGCTTCTGAGAGTGATGAGAAGGAATAAGGGTCTAGGTCAGCCTGGGAGTCTACCAAAGCCGATGGGTTGATATGGGTAGTGCCTTAGCTGGGCATGATGAACTCCACCTTCCTACCTTACCCCTACATCTATTTTAGATGAAGAACTGAGAGACTGTTAGAGAAACCTTCTGCCTGTGACTTTGTTCTTATAATTTTCACTTATTGAAGAAAAGTCAAATAGCAATTATTAAAACTTACCTAATCCCCATACATTGTTATCCACTATTACAATGCCATAAAGTAGTTATGTTTATTTCCAATTTTACATATAAGCAGACTGAGGCTCAAAGAATAGGAGAGCTGATGAGCAGTAGATCTGGGAGTGAAATCACAGTGAGCCTGCTTCCCATGCTTGTGTCTGTCTGCTACACCATGCTGCTTTACTGTGTCACCATACCTAGATCTTTCATAAAACAGAGGTTATGCAGGTCACCAGAAGTAACCTTTCTCACTTCTTTTTGTTATTTATAAGGTGAGACACCAACGCTTTTTCAGTGATGTATATTCCTAGTATTTTGTAGAAATGAGCCCTGTGCTTTGTGTCAAGTGTTCAAAGTTAATGAAGGCCCTGCCCATTGTGTTTCGGGTTCGAGCAGGAGCTACCTGTTCCCGAGATAGAGTTGGTTTGACACATGGGAGAAAAGAATGAAGGCGAGATGTCTATTTTTCACAGCACGGTCTGATTTTAGATCCCAACAATTCTATTACTTAACCTTCTAATGAAACAACACTCCATGACCTTCTGAATTTGTGATTAAATTTGGAATCTAATGCCTCCTTAGAATATGGTTTTAAATCTAGGTGAAATTAAGAAGGAAAAACATTTTTGAAACTCATAGAAGTTGTACATAAAGCAATCAATCCTACCAAGCTTTAGGGCTCAGAGCCCAGAGAAGGGTCCAATGTATTAATCTGAATGCTGGATACCTGTGAGTCAGCCAGCCCATATTATTGTCATCCTATAAATCACCTATTGGCCCTAGAGAAGGTAAAAGCAGCCAAACACTATATTTAGTAAATCCTAGACTTGTAATTAAATGACAGAAAGAGAAGCAGGAGACAAGGTGGCTAGCTAGAAGTATGACTCAGCAGGACATACACTGTCTACTTTGGAAATGTCACACCATTGTTTTTTTGGAAGGAAAAAATGATTTGAATTAATACAAGGTTCCCCAAATTGGTTTCCTTATGGATCAATTTTTGTTTTAGGTAATGAGCATAAGATCACTGGTATAAAATATTTTGCCAGAAAACAAAGTTTAAAAAGAAGCTCTTTAAGGCAGCCAAAAAGAAAAGTTTCTTGAAATTCATATTTTCCCTTGTATTAACTTGAAAATAATATATCCTAAATGATTTAATTGATCTTGAGAGCCACTTTACTGAAGCCATCATTTTGATAATTTTTGAGAGCCCTCATGGGTGAGAACTCTATTTTATCAATGTTTCAAATTTTCATATGTAACAACTTAAATTAATATTTTATATTGAATTCCATGAGATTATATTTGAATTTTGATTAATATAGTTAATAAAGCATACTTGAGCATATTGTGATTATACATATTGTAATTATATTATACTTTATCATATTGTGATATCACATTGTGATTTTTAAAATTTTGTTAATTACTAACGTCATTTAAAATACTTCTCATAATAAAGATGTGTAACAAATCTTAATACATTTTCTCATATTGTATTATCTTCATAACAAATGATACTTTTGGAAATCAGATATGAGGAAATGGTAGTTTAGATTTACACTGAGCTTTGTGAGGACAATTTTGTACTTCAATGGAAAACCAAGCATGTTTTGAGCACACAGTTCTTGGTTATCTGATTATGATTCTTTGGGGACTCTGGGACTTTTATTGCCTTTGATCTATTTCACAACTACGTAATTTGTAGATAATTGATAGCAATGCACAGTAATTCTTGTTTATAGACATGCAACAAAATTCTGTTTGGCGATTCAATTGATTTCCCTCCCTCCATGGAAAAAGCCAGGTTCTTCTCTGTTTGTAAATTCATTTCAGTATTTCTTTACTACATATAACTTTGTGCCTCTTTAGTTTCTTTTTTTTAACTGCTTGTAACATTATTGTTTCCCTCATTAATAATGAGTTAAAAACAATCTTTAACATGCATTCGTGTTATATCTATATGAGAGTCATGATTTTGCATTATTTCTGAAAATTATCCTTTAATGTCATCCCTTTAAGAAGCTACAGTGGTGTCTTTCTGTCCTTGCTACATGTTGAATCATATTCATTGTTGGTTCTATTTAATATCCTCTGGTATTGCTGTTTAATTTGTCATCTTACTACTTAAATGTTCACAGGTGTATGTTTTGTCCCCCCCCCCCCCATTGTAAGCTGTTGAGTGGTTAATGCTTCTCTGTATCTCCTGCCATGTTTAACATAGTTTATTAGTATATCACACATAGTATGTGATCAGCTTGATAACTATGAGTTAAATAAAATAAAAATGCTCAGTTTCATGTTTAATCTGTTCTCTGTACTTTCTCTGTGGCCCTTTGCAAGTTTTACAAGACTTGTAGCTTCATATCATGGATTGCAAATATCCAAGGAGCCCTATGCTTCAAGAATGAAAAAGGCAACTGGGAACTTCCCAATGGCTTTTTATTATAATTTTTATTATTTTTTATGTTATTTTTATATTAGAGGAGTAGTTAGTGAAAAAATAGAACTATTTTACATTAGAAATGGATTTCAATCTTTTCAGATACCTGCTTTGTGGTTTAAATTACTTGGAGGAATTTCAGCTCTGAAGTTTCCTTCATCCAAGGCTTGAATGTCTGGCAGGCTCCATCCCAAGGATGAAGGTGAAACAGGACAACTCTCTCCTAGGAAATAAACCAACGAGATATACCTTCTTGACACCTAAATGGAATAACAGTTTGAATGTTTTTAGCCCTTAACTGATTGCCTTAAAATGCATTTTTATATTTGGTTTTTATGATAGCTCTATAAAATACAAACATGCAATTTTTTCATTTTACACCTGAGTAAACTGAGACTTTGTCAAGTTAAGTGACTCGGGATTTGAACCTAGGCCTTCTGACACACTGATTCATCATCATTTCACTAAACCAAGCTACTTCCCCTATCTTAGGAAAGTCTTATCCCTTAATCATCACCTCATGGTACATCCTTTCCAGTATGCTCTGGATCCATCTATACCATATTCTAAATTTCACCTAGTGCCTTTCCTAGAAAATTGTAAAGACACATCACAAAGAGATGGTTAGATCACAAATATTTTTTGTCAAATGACTGAAGACCTGGGTAAAACTGAAATATTGAATTTTTCTCCATATGCTTTTCTCTGAATCAGGAACTTAACTGTGTGAAAATTTCATGCTGAGCAACTCCTCTCAGATTACTTGCTTTGCATGGCTCGTCTGATTACTGTTAGAATCCTGGGTCCACCATAAGAATGTGACAGATCAAAGACTGGTCTTGAATAATCTCTCCAAATTTTATTGCACATTAGAATCCAGACCGTTTTAGATCAGAATCTCTGCACACTTTCTGGGAAATGCTTCTCTAGGATATTTAACCTAGGAAAGATCTAAGAGCCTGGGAACTAAACTTCACAGGATTCAGAGAACTGTCAGAAGTTGTATGACGGAGTCATAGTTGACCTAGAAACCCTCATCTGAATTTTTAAAAAACACTATATTTTTAGAGCTGTGTTAGGTTCAAAGAAAAATTATTTAATGTATTTGACTCTATCCTGCATTTCCTCTGAGGTGACTAGAGGGGTACAGAATTATAGGTAATCCCAGAACATTCTTCAAAACTCCCTAGAAGTTTATGGTCTCGTATGGGTTTGCAGAGACTTATGAATCACTGGCCCAGCACTGAGTTCATAGAAACTTAGAACTAAGTACATAAGGGGCCCATAGGATGTTTTTGGGTAAAATACCAATTATGAAAATAATGAAGATAAGTTTTTATTTAGAAGAGCAATGAAGTAAAACAAATATTTAATAAAACACTTAAGAATATACTAGAACTAAAACATTCTACTGGGACATAGTGAAGAAAACACTTTGCTTTAGGAAGAAAAGATGGAATATTCTAAAAATGTTTTGTCATTTACCTGCACAAAACTCTTCAGTAGATCTGATCACACCCTCTGCTATTTAGCCAGAGGTTCTTAACAGGTGACCTCTGACCCCTCCCCACCCTTCTGGTTTCCCCCTTCAGGTTGCTCTCCAGCCCCTCTTCCCCTCTGCCTCTTTCACTTGATAACATGTGGCTTCCTTCAGGTCTCTGGTCAGATGCTAATTGAAGAAAACTTCCTAATAATCTTATACATAATATCACCCCCATCACTCTTTGTCTTCTTACTTTGCTTTGCCTTTTCCTCAGAGCTCTTATCCTTGAGCAGCTTTCATACTCTGACTTCTTGTTAGTTATCTATTTGTTTATTGGTCTTGACTCTTTTAGGCAAATGTGCCATAGGGAAGGCTGTTTGTTTTTTTCCTCTGCTGTACTAGTATCTGGTCCATAGTAGGCACTCCATGCATAACCTTTAAATGAATGAATTCATGAATGATCTTTAACCCACTTTACAAATTCAATGAGATCTCAATAAAAAACCCAAGGGATTTAAAAAACTTGATCAGATAATTCAAACTCCATACCTACTAGAATTCAAAATGTATACAATTTTTGAAACAGAAATTCTACTTGCAGGAAATTGTTCTAAAAAACAATTCAATAAATGTTCATATATCTATACAAGGATAATCATAACAAAATTACTGATAAAGCAGAAAATAGAAAATAATTTTATAGCAGAGTAGTATTCCAAATACTACTCTGCTATAAAAAAGAATGAAATACTCCCATTCTCGACAACATGGATGGACTTAGAGAAAATTATATTAAGTGAAACAAGTCAGGCACAGAAAGAGAAACACCACATGTTCTCACTTATTTGTGGGAGCTAAAAATAAATAAATAAATATACAATCAAATAAAGGGTCGGGTGGGGAAGAAGACACAACAATCACAACAATTCCTTGAACTTGTTAAGACAAGTGAGCAGATATGATGTAGTGGAGGGGAGGGGAGAGAGAGAGGGGGGAAAGAGGAACCAGTAAAGGGTCACGAAAATCAACTACAATGTATATTGAGAAGTAAAATAAAAAAAAATTATGTTCACAGTATAAAAAAAGAAAATAGTTTATTAATTTGAGCTAGGTTTTGTAATTTGTGGTTTATAAAATTAAAAGGTTATCTCTTTGACAGGGACATTGCAATGATAACTGGAAGATGTTATCAAGCAGAATATGTAATATAAGATTATGTAAAATATGTGGGACATTTACATATATACAAAACATGTCTGTAGAAAATATATGAAGATATTAACAATGAGTATTTCTTATTGGTGGGAATAGGATGACCTTTACTCATTTTGAATATTTCTCTTTCTTACCTAACCATGAATTATTTTTAAATGAAAAGATAAATATTTTTATTTTGTAAAAGAAATAGTAACTAGTCCAATTCCTTTGTTGTACAAATAAATAAAATGGTCTCAAGATACAAACTACATGTGTGTGTCTGTGTGTTTAAGCATTGGAGTTAGGGATAAAGGAGTTTATCCAATATAATCCATCTGGAGAGGAAGAGCAGGTTTGGTTTTACTGAGAAGCTGGGAGTTTTTTGTTTTTCCTGAACCAAATAGCTACTTTTTTTTATGAACCTCAAGCTTAGCTGACAAATTGTCTTTTGGAAGACATTTGATTCAGAGGTAGGTGCACTCTGCAAATAGAATATATCTATCACAGACTATTAACGCAACAAAATGAAATCACTCAAATAATCTCTTTAGATAGATTCCAGTGAATCTTCCTGCTCATTCCATTCCAAATGAAACCTATATTAAAATATTAATGCAATGAGGATTAAACTATATAAGTACCAGGTCAGACTGGAGGAACATTAAGGGAATACAAGATGACTATTGAATCCTCAAACACCAGGATGTATGCTCTTAAGAGACAGCTATTTGCATAAACGAACAGTTACAAAGAAAAAAAAAGTGCTCAAAAGATGACAACAATAAAAATTCCCTGGATTTATTTGCCACAAATAAAAGTAGCTATTTATTTGTAAACTTAAATGGATTTTGTTCAACATGCATGATTAAATTTCATTGCTGGATAATTACCAAGTGAATCATAGGTTAATAGAGCTTGAATAGTTAAGTATTTGAAAAGTTAAATTTTGAGAATCCCAAGCTGTGAAAATATCACATGCAATTATGTGTCAATTTAAGAAAAACATCCGAGGCTATAGCTTGCCCCTAACTGCACTTTTGTACACTGTGAAGAAAGGCGCCCCCTGTGGGTGGACGTGACACCGTAAGGTGCGTGGTCTGGCAGGCTTAGGCTCTGGGTAAATTGGAAAACAAACAAAAATCCAGCATGGGTATGATGAAGGTTGCCTCCTTTAATCTGGGTCCTGAGATTTTAAGAGGGATGCACCTGTGAGTAGCATAGACATAAAACGGATTGCACAAAGCCTGACGAGGAATTCGTATCACTGACCTGCCTGCAGTGTGAATTCTGTGTTCCCCTCGGTCCTCTCTACCTTTTTTTTTTCATTCTCTCTTTCATCCTCACAATGGCTGTATTTTCTTATTTTTTAAAGCTCTATTCTGTTATATTATTTCTCAACACAGTTTTAAAACTTTCTATTGCCTTGCTATATGCTGATTATTTTACATTTATTTTCTGTTTCGACTTTGGTTAACCTCATCTGTTCATTCTTTAGTCTTCTTGCTTCTCCTTTCTCTCTTTTTTATTTCTTTATTTCAAATTCTTATTTCTAACACATTTGAAGAAAAAGTCCTATTTTAACTTTACATAAAAATTTACAGCTTCCTATGCCATGTTTGATTCGATTCTTAAAATTTATAATTAGGGTTTTTAATGGTTTGTACTAAACTTTTTATACAGTTTCATTTTCTCTTTCTTTGTCCTTACATTTTACTTTAATCTTCTTTTAGCCATCTACCTTCCCTTTATCACCCTACTTTAATTTTCTTTTCTATTTTTTTCTTTTCTATTTTTTCTTTTTCTGCCTTCTCTCCCTTTATAAATAACTTTAAAATGACCTGTAGGATGTTTAGCCAGAGAAGTGGTGATAATGCGGACATTCCCCACCACAGACAGGACCTGCTGTAGGTACTTTCTTCCACCACTGGCTCTGCAGCTTCCCCTTGGCTCCTCCTAATGGATTTTCTAGTCCACTTAAGGCTGGCTCTTCAAAAACCTCACCCCAATACCCCAATTTTCCCACTGGCTGTAATTCTATTAGTGTGTCTGACACTTCTGATTTCCTGGAATAGTGTTTCTTCCTAAATTCTCATACCATCTGGTCTTTATCTCGGCAATATGCATTTAAAATCTGCTGTCTCTGATATACATGCTATTAACTTTGAGACAAACAGCCGAGAGAAAAAAAATGCTATGTGGCAGGGCTGACAGGCAGTCACTGGCAAGGCTTGTCCTTGGTAAGGAGCCAAGTGGTGCTCAGTGGCACATGGATACTTAGGGAGGAGGAACACCAGCCTCTTCTAATGCCCTGTTCTCCGAGCTGGTTCTTCGTCTCTTCTAGTGGAGCATAGCAGATGCTACTTTTTAGCACGTCCTAGAGTTCTTCCTAAATTCTCATTGTAATATTTAAAGGAAATCTGTTCAGAGTACCTTTTTATTTTTAAGTGACAATTATAAACCTGCCTGATAGTAATCTTAATTTGTTAGGATTTGTATATAGCATTTGAATCTGCTTTGACTGTTATTACCTACAAAGAAGAAAGGCCCATTTTCTTAGACATGACATTGCTCTCCTGGGAAACTTTGTGTGGGGGGGAGTCCTGAGTCCTGTGGTGGGCTTCTCTTATCTCTAAGGAAGTGAAAGTCTTCCATGGTCAGAGTCCCTGAAGCTCCATGATTAGCATTTAGGTTGTTAGTAGAAACACTAGCATTGACTAAGCTATCCTCATCCAGATGTTTTGTGTTCCCTAAGGGAGTTCTCACACCTTGATGCTGTTCTCTGATTTTCATAATCTGCCTAGCAGTGTCTCACATGTAGACAGTGATTCAAAAAAGGCAATTTATACTTTTAAATAGCTGAGTAACTTTTCTTGTCTCTTTTCTTATGTGTAATGCATATAGTATCAATTTTAAGCTTCTTGAGAACAAGAATGGTGCTTTCTATTTTTTCTGTTTCCATAAGAATCCAATTCATTCAGTTAGACACAGTGGGTGCATAGAGTGTTTCTAACCTCCTCTCTTTAGCCTCCATATATATACATTTTTCGGTGAATACACATTTTTTTAAAAAATTTATTTACCAGGAATATATTACAATTTAAAAACGTGTATTTGGGGTTGGGGGTGGAGTATGGAAGGTTGGCAGACTGGTACAAAGTTACAAGTTACAGTTAGATAGGAAGAATAATTTCTGGTACCCCAGGGGGGGGGCAATATTCTATTGCATATTTCATGGTAGCCAGAAAAGAAGATCTTGAATGTTATAACCACAAAGAAATGGTAAATGTTTAGCCTCCATGTTTTGGATATTTTACTCCGTATTATAAAATTCTATGAATCATCTGAATAGTGTCTTGCATGGTGTATCAATTAACTTTTGCTCTGCAATAAATAGCCACAAAACTATCAGTGCGAGAAACAAAAAACAGGCATTTCTCATGCCTCTGAAGGGTTCATCCATCCAGGCTGGGCTACCTAGAGGGCTCTGCTCATTTGGCTGTGCCTACTTAGGCATATGAAGGTTGACTGGGGGTAGGGTGATCTAGGCTGAACTTGGCTGATGAAACTCAGTTCCCTATGTCTCTCCTCAGTCGGAGGTCAGCCCTCTCATGGTGTTGGTGGACATGCAAGAGAATATGCTCCTAGCACAACTCTTCAAGCTTTCACCTCTTCTACGATCATGTTGGTCAAAGTAAGTTCGTGGTTGAGCTCAAAATCAAGAGTTAGGGCAGGTGACCCTGACCATGCTGGGAGTGCACCACACAGTTGTATGGAAAAGAATATGAGAACAGGAAAGTGTAAAGAATCAGGGCCAAATGATGCTGTCAACCATGTTTACATAGTGTGGAATATGAATGACTAGGAATCTACAAGAAAACTATGGATGTGCATTCAGGGAAAGTTAACGCTGGTTACTTTCTAATATTGTGGCCACCAACAACAACTTCACTAACTCCTGGTTACGCTGACTTTTGGTGCTTACTCCAAAGAATAAAGCCCCTGTCATACTCTTGAATTAAAAGCATGAAAAAATTCATATTTTTGAATTAAACACATGAAATAATTTAAACACATAGGTACCGCTCCTCCTATTCATGTTTACCTATCTGAATCTTATTCCTCTTTCTCTATTCTTCAAGACACAGATTAAGACCCCTTTTCACATGAAGTCTTCTTTGAGCTTCATACTAAAATGCTCCTTCCAGTTTTGAAAACTTCTATTGCCCTCTGCACCTCCAGCATACCACTTAATTATAACCTGTATGCTGTTTTATTCTCATCTCTATGTGTGTATCATTTTTATCTGCAAAATTAGAATCGAGTCAACTGCAGTGAAGAAAGTGACCCAGTGGGGAAAACTGTCTCAGAAATGTTATGGTTAGTTCAGTGATTTTTTTTTTCAGTAATAATCAAAGTCAGAATTAACTTAGGCATTTCTCTTATGATCAAATAGTAATTCACTAAACTCTCAAGTGCTTAAAGATGCCCTTATATTTTTATCTATGAATTCATTATCTTAAATTGGTAAAAAATGGATATTCTAGATCAATATATAGATCATATCAAAACCTGACCACAGTGGGGGACACCACACAGTTATAGTGAAAACTGTGGTTAACAAGATAATGTAGGTAACAGCATTGCCACATTTTCCAAAAATGGAAAAAAAAAAAAAAGAAAGAAAAAAGAGAAAGAGACTCTTGATAGTTATAGCTTTGGCAATTTGTAAGGTTGCTTGTAAAGGTAACAAGGGCTTCTCCTTTGATTTTTGATTCAGTAAAGCTGCCCGTCAAGATAGAGAAAGTTTGCACTTGTTGTCTGTTCCCTATTGACAGTGTGCATCTTTCTCTTAACTATACACTTTGGCAGGGTAAATATTATCATTTCACATCGAGTAAGACTTGCTGGGCTTGTTTCAGTATGGAAGCATCTCACCCCAAACTATTCCTGCTTGGATTTTCTCCTTGCTCTCTTAGCAGGCTACACACCACTTTTGATTGTTTAGACCCCTGTGATGTGTGCTGCAAATGAGAGGTGACTTCTTATGTATAAGCAGAAGCTGCCTGATAAACAGCAGAGATGAATAATTTATAAGGTGGCAGTATGGAAAGTGGCATTTCACACTTCTTTCCACGTGACATGTGACATGAATTCCAAACAGGCTAAACAGTTTAACAGAAAACGGAAACCTAAAATTGCTAGCAAAAGAAAGGAAAGGAAAGAGAGCGTTCTATAATGTGGTAATTATGACATTACACAAGAAGAATTTTGATCCAAATATTGCTCTCCATTGATTAAATGTGAAAGCAAATTACAGTTTCTCAAATCAATGTTAAGAAATAATTATTATACATATGGAAATAGCATCAATAAGGCAAATAGGCTTGGGTTTTATTCCACTCAATTTCAGTCAATTTACAGTAAATGAATCCTGAAAAACTGCATTTTTCATTTTCTAATCATGCAGTAAGCCCTCCATTAAAAGAGAACCAAAAATGGGGTTTGATATATTATTATGCATCATACTGCATAGTTAACATTAGTCCACTTATCGGAAAATCCAATCAAACTGGGTCTCTGAATTTAAATCATCAAGCCGTTACTAGCTCTTTACTACTAAAGATGGTTAGTAAGATTAAACTGAAACCATAGAAGATCAAACTCTTGGAAATAAGATTACTTTTTTATTCCATTTGATAATTAACATTTAGTAAGTTGACATTTTGGCAAGGTAAAAATTTAGAGCTACCTTATTAAATTCTCAAAGTTATTACTTAATCTGGATTATGGTAATATATAATTTTTGAAAAAACTTTAAAATCTAGATTCCTCAAAGAAATCTATTAAATACCTTTATATATGAAATATTATAAGGAACACTTGGGATATAGAAAATATTAGGCTCTTGCCTTTGTCTTTAATCATTCAATTAATGAACACCTCAAAGAATTCGAGAAAGTGAAATAGGTTACTGTTTGGTGCTAACCATTGTTCAATAGAAATAAAGAGGGAAGAAAGATCAGGGAGCTCTGGAACAATAATGGAAAACTTCACACATGAACAGAAAGTTTGTAACTTTTCTTGATCTTCTATTTTCCCTCTCCAGTTTACCTACAATTTCAGATGCTTCTACTGGCCACATAACTCTTCTGCCTCCACCTCCTCATCTCCACTGCCACCATCCTGAGCAGTGTCTTTCTAAATGGTGGTCTTGAACCCATTCAGACATTTCTAATGCATCCTAAATGCTCCTGCTCTGGCAGTCTTCCTAAACATTTCCCCATTGTGCAAAGAGCACCACACAATATAGCTTTTTAGTCCAATGCACATAGCCCTTCTTTAGGCGTACCTAACTCATTCAGATTCACAGAATTAGTAAATGGTAGAGACAGGACGCATTCACATGCAATTTTCTTCCAAGGTACATGTGCTTATCCAAAATGCTAGATAATAATCACACATGGATTTTTTTGTCTCCCATGAGACTACAAATTTCTTACTGACAGCACGTGGACTGTGTCTTATTCATCTCTGTATCATTAGTGCCATGCCCTCAAAAGATACTCAGAAACCTTGTAGTTATTGAGTTAAATAATTTTGGAAAACTTGTATTTTGAAGGTGGAGAATCCCATCAGGAAAACAGAGCCTATTAATAGGGAGGACTAGCTGCAAAAGTCAGGGGAAGGCTAAACAGATAAAAAGTAGATAGGGAAGCAACCAAGAGCTAGCATCAACAGAAAGCTGCACTATCCTTAGTGTTAGGGGGCTGAGGGGGAACATGATGTTGCCAGAGCTGAGGGGACAGGGCTGCCTGCAGTGAGCTATGATCACAGAAGGAGGGACTACCTGGCAGGAGCAGGGAAAATGGAGGCGATACAGCTAATGCCAGAGATGGAGAGGGTGCAATGACATACCCTGGCTCCTTTTACTCCATTGGCCAAACTCAAGAGGAAGCCAGTTGTCAATGTAAACTGGGATTCATTTGCACAAGTCAGGAGCAGGGGAAGGGCAGGGAATGAATTTTTCAGGGCAAACAGACAAAAAACTGAAAAGGGGAAGATACTTCAGTAGGCAAGTAGTGTGAAGGAACACATGAGTGGAAACAAACATACCATGTGAGGGGCAAAATAAAGAAACTATTCAGGATGGGAGAGACATACAAATGTGTATTTGGGTTATATGTTCTCACAGGTAGGGAGAAGTCAACTTTGGAGATATTTTTAAACCTGGGTGGAAAACTTTGTACACAATATCACTGAATGTTCGGAAATGGAAAGCATTAAGTATGCTTTTTAGTAGAATATGAAATTATCATGGATACAACAGACACTAAAAATAAATTAGAATAGTTGCCAAGCACAGATTAAAATCCTAAGAATCAAATAAAAGAAGTCGCGATATCATCTCTCACAACCTCATTCTTCTAAAGAGACATTTTTGAAATGTTTATTTGTACATCTTTTTGGGGTACAGTGTGCTGTTCATTACATGCACACGCTGGGCATTGATTCACTTAGGGTAGACAGCATAGCTTTGTATCCACTAACCCACCACTTTCCCTTTCCCTCCACCCTCATCCTTTGGTAACCATTATTCTACTCTTCTATGAGAACAACTTTTTTTTTTTTTTATTCTACAGACCTACACATGAGTGAGGTCGTGTGGTATTTGTCTTTATGTACCTGACTTACTTCATTTAATGTGATGGTTTCCAGGCCCATCCATGTTGCTGCAAGTGACAGGATTTCATTTTTAAAAAATAGCTGAATAGTATTCTATTGTGTAGATACACTACATTTTTTTTTTTTTTTTATCTATTCTTCCATTGATGGGCATATAGGGATGATTCCATCTCTTGGCTATTGTGAATAATGTTGCAATAAACATGGGAGTGCAGGAGTCTCTTTGATATATTAATTTTATTTTCTTTGGGTATATACCCGGTAGTGGGATTGCTGTTTCATAAAGTAGTTCAATTTTTAGTTCTCTGAAGAACCCCCATGCCACTGTACCAATTAAAATTCCCGCTGATGATTTAAAAGAGTTCCCTTTTCTCTGTATTCTCACCAGCAGTTGCTATTTTCTGTTTTGTTTTTTTCAAAATAATAGCCATTCTAACCGAAGTAAGATGACATCTCACTATGGTTTTAATTTGCATTTCCCTGATGAGTAGTGATGCTGAGCACTTTTTCATGTGCCTGTTGGCCATTTGTATGTCTTTTTTTGAGAAATGTCTGTTCAGCTCCTTTACCCATTTTTTAATTGGGTATTTGAGTTTTTGCTGTTGAGTTGTTTGGTTCCTTATGTAATCTGGATGTTAGTTCCTTCTCTGATGTGTGGTTTGCAAACACTTTCTCCCATTCTGTAGGTTGTCTCTTCACTTTGTTGATTGTGTTCTTTGCTGTGCAGAAGCTTTTTATTTCAATGTAGTTCTATTTGTCTATTTCTGCTTTAGTTGTCTGTGCCTTTGAAGTCTTGTACAGAAAAGCGCTGTCCACTCCCATTTTGTGTAGCATTTCCCTTATGTTTTCTTCTAGTAGTTTCATAGTTTTGGGTCTTACATTTAGGTCTTTGATCTATTTTGAGTTGATTTTTGTGTATGGGGAGAGGTAGCGGTCTAGTTTTAATCTTCTGCATGTGGATATCCAGACTTCACAGCACCATTTTTTGAAGAGGCTTTCAGTAAATGTAAAACCTTTCCCCAGTGTATATTTTTGGCACCTTTCTTGAAAATCAGTTGGCTATAAATGTATGACTTTATTTCTGGATTTTCTATTCTATTCCATTAGTCTACCGATCTGTTTTTATGCCAGTGCCATGCTCTTTTGGCTACTATAGCTTTTATAGTACATTTTGAAGACAGGAGGTGTGATGCCTCTAACTTTGTCCTTTTTGTTTAAGATTACTTTGGCTATATAGGGTCTTTTGTGGTTCTATGCAAATTTTAAGTTTTTTTTTTTCTAATTATGTAAAGAATGCCTTTGGTATTTTGATAAGGATTGCATTGAATCTGTAGATTGCATTGGGTAACATGAAGATTTTGGTGATATTAATTCTTCCAACTCATGAACAGGAGATATATTTCCATCTATTTTTGTCTTCTTCAGTTTCTTTCACAAATGTTTTATAGTTTTTTTGTAGAGGTCTTTTACCTCCTTGGTTAAATTTACTCTGAGGTATTTCTTTCTTTTTTTGGTAGTTATTGTATTGGGATTATTTTCTTGATATCTTCTTCAAATATTTTCTTATTGGTGTATATGAACACTATTAATTTTTTGTGTTGATTTTATATCCTGCCACTTTACTGAATTCATTTATTAGTTAGTTCTACTAATTTGTTTTTTGTGGAGTTTTTAGGGCCTTCTATGTATATGATCATGCCATCTGCAAACAGGAATAGTTTGACTTCCTCCAATCTAATTTGGATGCACTTTGTTGCTTTCTCTTGCCTAATTGTGCTGGCTAGAACTTCCAGTACTACATTGAATAAGAGCAGGGAAAGTGGGCATCCTTGTCTTGTTCCACATCTTAGAGAAAAGACCTTAAATTTCTGTTTGTTCAGTATAATAGTAGCTGTGAGTAGGCAAAGAGGCATTTCCTAAACTCACCTGATAATAAAACTCACCTGGTGCTCCTGTTAAGCATGTAGATACCTACAGTATCAGTTCTCCAGAAAAGGCTTTTGGAATCGGTACTATTAATAGTGCCAATGGTAATTTTTATGATCAAGCAAATTGACAAAATACTACTCAAAGGGTTTAATTGTGAAAAATGCATAGTACTTCTTTCAAGTGATCAATGTGTGCCACTAGGGCTGGCTACATAATTTACAGGGCCTGGTGCAAAATGAAAATGCAGGTCCCTTGCTTAAAAATTAGTAAAACCATGCTGATAATACTACTAAAATGTAAAGCTTCTTCCTTTTTTCTACAGTCTCTCTCAATGTGCCATAGTATTTTTTATTGGCTATTTCATGTTGTTAGAAGAAAAAAAAATGTAAATTATTTGTCTGAATGGTGCCATTCATTTCTATATTGTGCAATGTCAGTTTTACATGCAAATATCGGCACTTTTAACTTGTATGTGGAATCACTATATTACACCACGTGTATTTCATAGCTTGTGTATGCATATGCATTTCTTTCTTACCAGACCAGTGGGAATACTGCACAAACCAAACTCAACTGTTATTGTTTCTTTTCTTGATAAACATTCTACCAACACTATCTACTTTGGACTTATTTACAAGAAAGGGAAATATGCATTGTCCTATCTTTCCCTTTTCTACTATGTCATTGTTTTCAACATAAGTGGTTGAATAATACAGGAAAATAACATGAGTAAGAAATAATATAATAGGGTTCCTTGGTTGTTCATGTTTCTTAGAACACCATTACCTCTTTCTGCACTGGAAGCAATTTCTAGTTCAAATGGAAACTGTGACCTCTCTGGGCTGTCAGTCCCCTTGCTGCCCACCCCCACTTACTGACAGAAATAACACGCTTTCCTGTCCTTACTTTGAGTCTTTCTGAACCATATATGCTACCAGAATTCTGTACTTATGGAGCACTGCCAACACAGTATGCAAATGGAGCAGCAGGAAGCAGCCGACATCATACTGAGGGTCTCTCCTCTGATTACATGCATGCTCCATTGTCCCAATGGACTTCACATACAAAACACAAGTTCAAAGATATCATTATTAAGAATTTGGGGAGGGATATAGCAGAACTTTAAACCAAGTGTGGACCCTCCTGTGTAACGGCACAGGTCACATGCCCATAAAGCTGGCCTTGTATACCATCCTTTGATATTTCAATGCAATATCTCTTGTTCTACAAAACAACCATAGAGGGGAGGTATTATTATTACTCCCTATTTGATAAATCAGATAACTGAGGTTTAGAAGGATCAAGTAACTTTCAAGGCCACTCACCTGGAAAGTGACAGATCTGGGATAGAAATGAGACCATTAGTCTCCAAAGCTGATGTGCTAGCCATAGGATGGATTTACTTAGTTTCACCACACTCAGCCCTCCAGTTGTTATATTTGGAGATCTCTGAAGACAGATGGCACAATTGTCAATAGCTTGGCCTAATGATTGATGAGTCATTCTAAAATCAATATGTGATCATTTTAATTTCTAACTGACTTTTTCTCCCTATGCTTTAATCCTTTATTTAAGTAGACAACCTCTACTCCGGTAGTGGTAATGATCTAACTCCATCTCCCATTTCCACATAAAACCATTCCTATGCAGTGAGGTATGACAGTAAAAATGAACTAGTTAATAAAGCACAATTTCTGTCATCAGGAAATTTGAATAAGTTTGAAAAATTAAAATTCCTTTTAGGAGAATTTTATCGCCTTTGATATTTCTTCATAGGTTTTGTTTCTCCTATATTCTCCTTTGCTCTTATCATGAGACTTTTCTATTTCCATGCTTTTTCCAACATCAGTTGCATAGTTTCTATAGCTTTCATGATTTTCTCTCCATGACATTTTATGGTTTATAAAACCTTTGTTGACTAATCTGATTCTTCAAATTAAGCATGGTAGCATGCTTTCTTTTACCCTGGACTTTGATGCCTCCAACAGAGATGAGATGTGGATGACGCTTGGGCAGATCTCCACCAATGACCCAGTAGATTCTCTCCTATTTAGTGATTATACTGAGAAAAAGACTTGTTCTATTTATTTATTTATTTATTGGCAGCTGGCCAGTATGAGTATCCAAACCCTTGACCTTGGTGTTACAAACACCATGTTACAACCAACTGAGCTAACTGGCCAGACCTTGTACTCTCTATTTAAAGGAAGGAAGTCATTTAAAACATTTTAAGAAACAGGTATATAAAAAAATACTCAACATCACTATTCATCAGGGAAATGCAAATTAAAATCACATTGAGATATAACCTCACCCCAGTTACACTGGCTATAATAAAAAAGGCAGTGAATAACAAATGCTGACAAGGGTGTGGAGAGAAAGGAACACTCCTACACTGTTGGTGGGACTGTAAGTTAGTACAACCACTGTGGAAAACAGTATGGAGGTTTCTCAAACAACTACAGATAGATCTTCCATGCAATCCAGCAATCCCACTTCTGGATATATACCCAGAGGAATGGAAATCATTATGTCGAAGGGATACCTGCACTCCCATGTTCATCGCAGCTCTGTTTACAATAGCCAAGATATGGAACCAACCTAAATGTCGATCAATGGATGATTGGATAAGGAAACTATGGTATATATGCACCATGGAATATTACTCTGCCATAAAAAAGAATGAAATACTCCCATTTGCAACAACATGGATGAGCTTGGAGAAACTTATTTTGCATGAGTGAAATAAGCAAAGCACAGAGGGATAAATACTGCATGTACTCACTCATAAGTGGGAGCTAAGAGGGAAAGAAGGAAGGAAAGAAAGACTACAGTGGTGCATTGGACTTGAAGAGGAAGAGAACATACCTTGGGATACAAAGTGGAGTGGGAGAAAGGGGGAGGGGGAGGGAGGTTGGGGATAATTGGGTGGGGGACATGGGGTACAATTGCAATTTGTGGTAATGGGCATGCTGCCAGTATGGATCTGGCCTTCATATCTTAGGCATAAGGGGTGACAATCAGCTTTGTATCTTATGAATATTCATAACAAAAATAAAAAAGAAACGAGAAACTGCTCAGAACATATTTTATTAAAGAGGTACTTGGGGTGATTTTGAGTTGGCCTTAGGGAAGAAGTAAACAGTCATATCTTTCAACCACTCCTTTGGAATAAAATCTTTAGGACAGAGAGCATGTCTTGACACACATTTGGTATATTGTCACACATCTATTAATTAATTAAATCTAATATTTTAAGTGTTTGTGGAGGGCAGCATGAGGCACCAAAAGCTTTTGGGAAATATATTTTGCATCTCTACTCAGTGGCATAAGAGCCTCTCTCTGAAAATTTTAGTCTTAGAGGAATCATTCCACCCAAAGTTTTTGTAATTATGTGTGAAACTTCTCCACACATAAGGTTTCTTTTAATTTGTAAGTACTCTATCTAGACATCATGAACAAGGTTACTTTATTAAGAAAATTCACAACTTTCACACATGAATATACATGATCTGTTACTCAATTCACTTAGTTGCTCTGGTTAACAACCATAGACTGTGATCCTAACCTTTTAAATACATGCTTGTAGCCACAGGGGCAGAGAAAAGTGACTCACTCAATATAAATGTCATTAACATCTGTTATGGGCAAGACAGTTTTAAATAATGGGTACAGGGGAAGTGCTTACAGATAAAGCCTACATTGACCTTGCTCAGGGTAACCTCCTGTTCCAGTTTGCCTGGGTATGAGGGGATTTCTGCAATAGGAGACTATTTTGAAATATGAGAGGTCCAGGAGGAGTTAGTCACCCTACTCATATTCAAAAAACTTATAATCTAATTTGAAAAAGAAGTGAACATGAAATGTGAGAAGTAAAAAAAAAAAAAAAGTACTGCCATTTGTGAGGTTAGTTGTGGGGAAGGGGAGATTATTGTCAGTGGAAAGGATTCTGGACCAGGTGAGTGCAAATCTTTTGCTACCCAGAGGCTGGTGGAGAAGAGTTAATTGAATGGCATTTTGGTAAAATGGAACTTGATGGTGTCCAGACATTTCATTTTTCTTCTTCTAGATTTCCTTTGAAATGGTGAAAATTATGTAAGACTAAGAGAAGAAATGTTGTTATTAGTAAAAACTAGGGAAGAGAGCTAGCCATCTGAGAGAATTTGCATAGAATCTCTGTTGGATGCAGAGCAATTGGGTCCTAATTGAAGGGAAACACTGAAGGCTGTTTTCCTTCTGAGAAGGTGATACAAACTTGGGGATTAAAGAGGGCAAATTCTGGCAGCACTCCATGAATATTCCTTTATTTGGAGTGATCACGGTAGACTGTGTGCAGGTGGGGAGCACGCTTCTGCTTCTGGGGATTAAAGAGGGTGTTCAGTACTTCCAGCACAGCTCTACCAAGTATGGAGCTAGGAATAGGCCAGGCTTTCTTCTGAACAGTGAGCCTTCCCTTGGTAAAGCACAATTTCCTCCTGAACAAGCAGCCTAAGAAAAAGCCTCCATCTGTGTTCAAGCACACATTTGCATACAGAAAGCTGACCTTTGAGCCACACAGAGAAGAAACCTCACATATGTGGTCTTGATTGCCCACAGATACGATTTTCTCATTTATTTATATTTTTTAGCTGCTGGTTTTGCTAAACTGGTAAAGCAAATTTAAATTAAAGCAACTGTAAGGAAAGAACCTCTTGAGCTTAAAATTTAGGAGGCGATTTCAACAGCAAGCAGATGGACAGTGAGGAGACACAAGGGTAATCCTCCCACTCTGTTTATGTGTGAACATGAGGCTAGGAGAGACCTCTCCTCTCGCAAGGATGTGTAAACAGCAAACAGCCAACAGGAGGCCTGTGAAAAGATTTTGCAGCTCAACATCGAGGAAGAGAGTTAGTTTTGAAAAGATTTACTGCAGGTCATAAATTATACTGGGGCAATACTGGCTTTACGATCTCAGTAAAATGTATGACAAAGGGGGCTTTTTATATAAGAAGTGAAAGATGACATGGAATCACATGAAGCTGAGGTAAAACAGGAGCTATCTGAAAGTCAGAAATAAAAAACAAACAAACAAACAAACAAAACAGAAAAGGAAGCTAAATGAAGTAAAATAATTTAAGAAAATTAAAAATGCAATTTTGAAAGTTAAAACTGCATTAGGAGTCATAAAAGAACAGAACCAACACAGCAGGATTTTTAATTACTGGACAGAAAACACACTTGAGAAGCCTAACAGAACACAAAGAAAACAGACAGAGAAAACAGATGAGAGAGAAATACTGGACAAAATAGATCTGGAGTTCCAATACATGCATAAGTGATGTTTCTGAGTAAAAGACTAAAACAAATGGAATTACCAGAAGATGTAAAATAAGGAATTTTCTGAGCTGAAGAAACACCCAAACCTTCATATAAAAAAAGCTCAATCACTACCTGGAAAAAGTTATGAAACATAGAAACTTACGAAAAGAGACTAAAACCTAAATTTTCCTCATGAATGTTTGGAATTTCAACAACAAAATAGAAAGAATGCTAGACGAACACTGATAGAGTTCTTCCATGGTGCTGATAGAAAAATAAATATTAAAAAATAAATAACTTTTCTATACACTATTCAAAACAATTTATTAAGGATAAAGTTTAAAGGTATAATAATAATGATAATAATAATAATAATAATAATAATAATAATAATAATAATAATAATAATAATAACAATAATAATAATAAAATAGTAATATGTTAGCCAGGAATGAACTTAAGGAAGAAGTACCTATCTATAAAAGAATTTTTATGCACAATACTATAAAATGACTGAGTTGTTCTGAATGAAGGCTAAAATACATGGGGATTTAGTTCTTATTCTTAGATATAAAGACTTGATATCTTTGCATGGACATCAATTTTCCAAAAATTTAATGCAATTACAACTAAAATCTCAGTAGAAATTTTTTGGAACTTGGCACAATGGTTTTAAAATATGAAATTGTCAATGTGCAAAAGGAGCAAAAATATTTTGAAAAAAGATAGCCTGTTAAAATGAATAACGTAGCTAACTAGATAGAGAAATCAATAAACAAAATTAGAAAAACTAGAAATAGGGGTAAACATAGAAGTTTGTAATATATGCATATATTCCATTTGGTATTAGAAACAATGGGAGAAACATGGATTATTTATTAAATGTTATTGAGAGTTAACTATTAGGAAAATAAAATATTATTTCTTTACACCATGCAACAAAATTACTTCTAGACAGATTATAACACTAACCATAAACAGTAATACCCTAAAATAATGATGATAATATGGAAATAAATACATCTGTACATGAATGTGTATTTGACTATATGAAATATTAAAATCTTCTTTGTATTATAAAAATAGTTAATTAGAGTTAAAGAACACAGTAAAAAATATTTGATCAACAGATGAATAACTACTGAAATCCACAAGAAAATCTTGAACACTCTATTAGAAATATGTTTTATGGACATCTAAAGTTAATTTACAAAGAAGTAATAACAGGTGGTCAAAAAACTCTAGTAAAAATATTTTTACACATTTCTAATTAAAACGTCATTTTAAAATAGCATTTTAAAATGTATCAACTTAATAAATATTTTAAAAAATATGAATTGTTAGGGACATGGAAAGAACTCATATACTGTTGATGGAATAGTAAATTTGCATAATGTTTCTGGAAGAGAATTTAGGAAGTGTGTTAGTGCCAATAATTTCAGAACTCTCTATAAATTTTGGACCAGAAACTTGATTTTCAATTTTTTCTTAAAAAGTGAGATATATTTATTTAAAACAAATAATTACGCCATTACTTATAATGATGAAAACTTCACATAATCTAGATAAGCACTTTTATGTCATTATTTAAGAAAGTTATGATATATGCTTATCATAGAATATTATGCAGCCATGAAAGATGTATTTTCAAAGACTTTAATAGTTAAATGAATGTGCTATGAATTAAACCAGTCTTGTGTATTTTTAAAATTTTCTATATTTTATTTCTATAATATAAAATTGTTATTTTGTAAAAACCAAAGAGTCTACCCCACCACTGGTGATTCAGTAACACAATATTTACAGAAAAAAGCAGCTTATGATTACTATTTAAGACAGTAAATTTTCACTTTCTCAGAAATACTACTTACTATAACTCTGTAGAAAAAAAAGAGTTAAAACTTACAATCTCTATGTTTTCAGGTCAAGGTCTGAGCACACGCTATATTTTATATAACAAGATTTTCTTGTTTTTATTATGATATTATTATTATGAGAAGTTTTAACAGAAAATATATTAAGAAGAGAGAAAAAACAAAGCAAAAAATATAAAATATGTACAAAAATAGAATATATAAAGAATTACTCCATACGGTCAGGAGAGGGAGCTTTTAGATTACAAAAATAACCCAGAAGTTCAAGTACTCTATTATCAAAAGTATAGAATTATTTCAAGTCCACATATTAAATACAAATAAAAAATGTAGGAACAGAAATATTTCTTCATAATAGCTTAGAAAACTCCTTTTTGCTTCATGGTTTAATGAAATATTGAACTTACCTTTATTTTAATTAGAGAATGTTGTCTCTCACTGTAACCACCATGTTCAATATCTTTGCACATATGACCTTTGTAAACATGGCTGATAGACATAAAGTCCGGCAGATTGAAGTATTCACCTGGGTGCTTTCTCTTTTCCTCTTTGCATGTTATGGAGTTGGCCAATGAGCCAAGGGACAAGACAAGTAACAGCAAGAAGTCATCAAGTTGGTCAACAACTAATCACCAAAAATTTAAAGGCTTATTGTATATTATTTAATAAAGGCACAGACGTAAATGATCAAAATTTTTTATTAAGGATAATACTATAAATATAAAAGTTGAAAATAAATCAATATAATGCAAGTCTTAGAGTTTCTAAACATTGAGTTTAAAACTAATATTTCATTCCTAGTGCATATACAAGCTCTTCATAAACCTGAGTTCAGAGGTACTTTAGTAAAGAATAGTAAACTAAGAACCAGAAGTGAGTTCTGTTATAAAAATCATGACAGTTAGAAGTGTTAACCAGAGTGCAGAATGTCATAAAAATGAAGATAATTATTTCTAAATCAGCATCGATCAAACACAAGTTCTGCATTTAATTCTTGGCTCTACATCTTGAGAGAGAAGGAGAAAATTTGAAGTGGGTTCACACCATAGTCATAAGTAACATTCAAATTTGGAAAATAAATTATGACAAAACCTATAATAGAGTTAATTATTTTCTTGGGTTAGTCACTTTAAAGAATTCGAAATGGTCACTCAACATTTTTTAAACATCTGAAAGCTGATCACACCCACGGGGTGGGGCCAATTTTTTTACTTGTTTTGCATCCTACAAGTAAGAAAATAAATTAATTCCAGTGAATTCTACAAAAAGCAATGAAAGTGAGTAACCTGGAGAGTTCAAGCGTCTCTTATTCTTCAGTGTGGAACACTGTTCATCTGGCACGAAGCCTGGACCTGAGCAGCCTTAAATGTGTCCTCTTATTGCACACAGCCTGGCTTAGATTACCCTAAGCCCCTAAGCCTTTTTCTAAGTTGATGTGTGCTGGTGACAGGGACCACTGAAGTATCTTACAATGTAAGGAAGGAGGAAGAGACTTGAGAAAGAATTGTAGTCATCTCATGATAGGAGGAAAGTGAGCTGTTTGGGCAGAGAGAAAATATAAGGGTCTTATTCCAATCAATAAGCAGAAAAGATACCATGTCTCTTTATTTCAGTCTTGGCCTTTTCCTTCCTATCACTAATCATTCATATACTTTTACAGTTTTAAGAGATGAAAAGATTCTAAGAGAAGCAAAGAATCCTTATAATTATATTTTAAATGCAATATACCTGGTGATATTACTTGTAAGTTTTTGTTTATGTATTTTTCTGGATATATGCTCCCTAAATATGGTCACCTTTCATATATGTACACTGTCTAAATCTGTGACTTTAAACATTTATTTAAAAGTACCTGACCTCATACCAAACATTGGGTGAGGTATGACGGATGCAAAGGTGAATGAGACACAGTCCTAGAAACTCGTAGCCTCAAATGGGAGTCAGATGTGCCCAATACATTGAAAATCTGCTGAGAACCAAGGACAAGATTCAGTGGTAAGATGCAGGAAGCTGTGGAGGTAGCATGAGGTGTGAAGATGGAAGCAATAGGCACTGGCAGCTATAGAGTTGGCCCTAAGCTTTGAAATGATCTTTCTGTGGAAAACAAAAGTATTTTAATAGTTCATCACCTGAATTCATTTTGGTTACCTTTTCTCTTTCCTGTAGTAGGATTTCAGAGAGGATCTAAGGTGTAATGGGAAGAACTCTGCATCTGCACTCAGAGTAGGACACTTGGTTTCAACTAGCAAGGAGATCAGCACTCAGGGATTTCCATTTCTAATTGCAGTCAATTGATTTTGTAATGTCTACATCCTCCCAGGTGGTTAGTTGCCCTTTCCTGAATACTTTTCTGATATGTTCTATACAACAGAAGCTGCCAAACTGCACAAAACCATGTATTCTGTGGTTCCTTGGTATCATACATACAGTATTTCTGAACAGAAATAAGTTCAAAGTATTGCAAAGCTATAAGATGGCCCATGTCGCCTTGGGAATAAATGTAAAGAGAAAGCCAGCTGCAGTTTGCAACTTTGAATTAGTAGCAGTCTCTATAATGCAACCCTAATTTGACATAGAACATACATTTTTAAAGAAAGACTTAATATCCAATTATTCTTACAAGAGAGCTGCCTTACTAACTCTAAAAACTTTATCTTTTAGTTTTTAAGGTTTTTTGTTGTGGGGAGAGGGTGGTTTTATAACAGAATTCTTTGGCCTTTCGGAAAGCCCTGTACAACAGATAAAGTAATTAGGTATAGACCAAACTGGAGTTTGCTCTGTGTGACTCGTCAACACCCCCACAAAGCCACTCAAACATGCTATTCCATTTAATTAAGTACACAAAAAGTAAATTGGAGCTCTCCACTGCATGAAACCTCTCATATGTGTGAAAGGGCATTACAGGAGGGCTGGTGTCTATTCACCAGAACTTCAGGACTGTCCTTGTGCTGGACTTTCTCTTCCTTGGCGGCTCCCAAAACAACTTGAAGAAATCTGGCCAAGGATTGTAAAATCAGTCTGTCTTCATCACTAGTTATTAGTGAAAGCCCAGGTTAACTCACCTTACCCACATCTTTAAGCAAGTGGGCGTAAATAACTGAAATTACTCATAAAGTCTTTGAATAAATTGATTTTCTCTTTTTACCTGAAATCAAAAATAAATTTCATTTTTTACCTGACAAAGGACTTCCTATGTAGTTACAGCTTATGTATGTCTCCTGGGATTTACTGCATTTTAAAATCAGCACTTAAGAGACCTGCAGACATTTGTGCCCGTGTGTGGCTTCCTATTCTATTGCATCAGGCAGTTGCCACTTCATTCAGATCTGGGGCTCTCTGAGTGAACGAGTAATGAATGGATGTCCCATATAAGGCTGCTGGTGAGAGTGTCGTGATTGTTTTGTTTGAGACAGAGTGCATTTGTGTTCTCATTTATTTTACGGAGGAAGCAGGGTGCTTGCTTTCCAGAGACCTTTCCTGGAGTCCTCTGCAAATACCTCCTGTGAAAATCCCAAGTGGTTAGAATGATCATTTGATCCTCAGGAGGACAAAGCTGGACATCTTTGTAGATGCTCTGAGTAACCCAGCACTGTTGCAAGGTGCTGTTTATCTCCATTCTAATTTAAGTCTCATCGTGAGTTTTGTTCCATAATCCCTTTTTATAGTTGCCTCAGTTCAGGAGAAGGGATTAAGAAGCTGTAATTTTGGAATGCAGAGAAGCTGAAGTGTGGTTGTTAATTCTGGGTTGAGGGAAGAAAATAGGACACCCTCCTTATGGGAAAGGTAACGCTGTTTATATAGGAGCAAAGCCCTCTGGGTTAGTTTTCTATGGCTGCTGTAACAAAGTACCGCAAACTGGGAGGCTTAAAACAACTGGAATCTCTTGTCTCTCAGTTCTAGAGGCTGGAAGTCTGAAATCAAGTTATGGGCAGGGCCATGCTGTTTCTGAAGTCTCTAGGGAAACATTCTTCCTTGCCTAGTTGCTATATTCTAATAGTTGTCGCAAATTTGGGGCATTCTTTGGTTTGTAGATATATCACTCTAATCTCTGCCTCTGTTATCACATGGCATTTTGTTAGTGTCTATGTCTTAATGTTGTCTTCCCTATATGTATGTGTCTGTGTCCAAGTTTCCCTCTTGTAAGGACACCAGTCATTGGATTAGATCTCACCCTAATCCAATAAGACCTCCTCTTAACTAATTATATCTGAAAAGACCCTATTTTCAAATCAGGTCACATTCTGAGGTTCTCAGGGAACATGAGTTTTTGGGGGACACTTTTTAATCCAGTACATTCTTTTGTGGCATCTCTATTTTCCTGCTGCTGCTACACGGAAAAGCAAAACCAACTTTCCGGGATCATTTATTTACCCAAATGGGAACCCATCTTGAGTATGACATAAATATAAAGCCAGATTCTTCCACATTGTAGGTTATATGCTACGAATGAATATGGCTTCTTGAATGTGGCTGACTCATTTGGGCCACTAGTTATAATTTTTCAAAACAAATTTTTAGACCACAAAATACATTCTCCTGACATTTCATGAAGTTCCCATTGTAACCCCACACAGGAATATGTGCCTTTGCAAATCCTGCCATCAATTTCACAAACTGACAGCACCACTCTATACTCAGATGTGCCCATGACTGCCATTCATTTCAGAAATATTTTAAATGTATCCTCAATTGACATGTAAACATACAGAAGCACAAAACCCTCAGCAGCAACCAGCCAAAGTGCTTTCATGAGACTAAAGTTCTACTAATTCTCTCTTTGCTATACAGTAGTACCCCTAATCCATGGTTTCACTTGCCCTGGTTTTAGTTACCCACTGTTGACCAAGGTCTGAAAACATTAAATAAAAAATTCTAAAAATAAACAATTTGTAGGTAGCATGATAAATCTCACACCATCCTGCCTGGTACATGAATTATCCCTTTGTTCTGCTTGCCCATGCTGTATATGCCACCTGCCCATCAGTCACTTAGGAGCCCTCTCTGTCGTCAGACCGACTGTAGTGGTATTGCAATGTTCGTGTTCAAGTCACCCTGGTTTTACTTCATAATGGCCTCAAGGCACAAGAGTAGTGATGCTGCAATTTGAATACACCAGAGGAGCCATAAAGTGCTTCCGTTAAGTGAAAAGGTGAAAGTTCTGTACTCAATAAGGAAAAAAACATAGTATGCTGAGGTTGCTAAGATCTACGGTAAGAATGAATCTTCTGAATCTTCTATCTGTGAAACTGTGGAGAAGGAAAAAGAAATTCACGTTAGTTTTATTGTCGCACCTCAAACTGCAAAAGTTACAGCCCCAGTATATAAAGTGCTTAGTTTAGATGCAAAAGGCATTAAATTTTGAGTGGAAGACACGAACAGAAATGTGTTCTGATTGATAGCAACCGGATTAGGTACTATCCCTGGTCCCAGGCTTCCACTGGAGGTCATGGAGCATTGCACATAAAGGGTGACTACTGTACTCTTTCACCATTATGTCCCATAATCTAATGAGATTAGATATATTAACTGGTCCTCAGAGAAAGAAAAAATAAATAAAAGAATTTAGCATTTTTCTCTTTTGCTTTTTCTTAGAGTTTCATAGCAACATTTTTGCTTTGTTATAAGTAGACATTTAGGATGTCAGGTTACAACAACATGCACTCTGAGTTTACAAATTCCCTGTTCCATATTGGGAACACAAATATAAGGGATAAAATATGAGGGTACTTCAAAAAGTTTGTGGAAAAACAGCATTGAAAGAGTGTATGGATTTTTCCATGAACTTTTTGAAGTACCCTCATATAATGATATTTTAAATAAGTAATTGTGTTATAAAGAAATAAAGATATACATCGAAGTGCTAGAAATGACCCAGATGTTTAAAATCCAGATAAGGGAGCCAGTGTTCAGTTTGTCTGGAATCTGACCGATCGCGTGGTCACGGTCGGGCCAGGCAAATACACTCTGCATAGTGGATTAGTTCTCATAATTCCTAATGCCTGAAGCAGCTCGGGATGCCTTCCTACTTCCTAACTTGCTTGTTTCTCATTTTAGTGACAAGGGTACTTGGTCAGTCTATTTCCAGTTTCCTGGATCACAAAATAAAACAAACAAACAAACAACACGCCCCCCCCCCCCGTAAAATTGTACCTAAATTTGTCAGTATGTGTTTCATTTTTCTTGCTTCATGTTGTTTCTAATCTACTCTTTCCTTATCAATTTCCATCTTCCTCAAAGAGTACTCTCCCAGTCTTCATCTGTGTGTTGATTTCTGGATTTCAGCATTGCTCTTGAACTGAAAGTTCGACTGTGGATGGGTAGACAATTGTTTTTTCCTGAGCACCTTGAGGATAGCAGTTCCTCATTTGCAGTCTCTTTCGTTGTCTCAATTATCATCCTTCCCAGGTTACTTTTTCTTCTCATTTTGTTATTTTTTCTCTTTGTCTTCAGTGCTCTCAAGTTTCACTAACCTGAGCCTAGAAATGTGTTGATTTTATATTTTGTCCTAAACTTGGTTTATTTCATAATTAGAAAATTTATGTCTTTCTTCATTTTTAGTCACTTTTCTTTTAGAATATTGTATCTTCCCTACTTTCTCTCCTCACCTCAGGAACTCCTGCCAAATGTGTTTGAACTTTTCATTCTGAATGAATGCACATATACAAAGGGGAGCAAACAGGAGTCTCATTTGCTCTTTTTGAGTTATTTCCTATGTTACTTTTACTTTATATTTGCAACCTTTCTGACTCCCTTTTTGGTGTTGCTTAGGTACCAGAGTAAAAGATTATATTAGTTTTAGCTTCAAAAATGCAGTATGGTTTTTCAAATAGGCAAATATTTCCACACCTGTATAGTTATTGAAAAATGTATTTCTTATGTTAAAATCCATGTCTTGTTCATGCCACAATGAAATCTAATATAGTTTTTATTTATTGACAGAAAGGAGTATTCCATCCTCACAGTGGAGGACCTACGGATATAGATGGTACCTACATGGGGACTCATAGCCTAATACCACCTGCCGTGGGTAACAAAGTTCAGAAGAAAATTTATACTGTGAGTGACAGGTGGTGGGCTGTTCTGAGAAACAATCTCCTGGATGCATATTGCAGGGAAGATGTATAGGGCAGGTGTTTGGAGTCTTCCCCATCCTCCATGAATATGAACCAAGTCCCTGAGGTCTGTACCCTCACTTCTTTTTCTCTTTCATCCCGTCTAGAAAGTTCTATAACGAAATGCCAACAGACCACACATTACAGAAGAAGGCAGACTTCAGACTCCTTTGGAGACAGAGAAAAGGTGTTCATTTGAGTGTTCCAATTGTAACTATTCCTCAAAAGAAGACTTTCTGGTCCTCCTAAGAACCTGGCCTGCAGCTTCACCAACTACTGTCCTTGCCTTTGGATGCTGTCACTCTGTGGCACCCCAAGCATGTTGTATAACGGGGGATGTCATAGATGAGTCACAACTGGATTTCCTGACTGGGATTTATTGGGTGCAGCAGCTTTTGTTTTCTGTTGCTGAAAGAGAAGTAGGAGGAACTCTACCAGCCTTTAAAAAGCAAAACCTCTTTGGGAAATAAGGACCTGCTGTGCCTGGATTCTTCCTTCAGGAGTGGAGGTTCTCCATGGCTCCTGCACCTCACTCAAATAAGGGAAAACAAGATCCTGTCTGCCTAGACACTCACCATGTGGCCATTTCTCCTGATCAGTACAGCTGGGAAATTTGGGCCAGGCCCTGTCCTGGGACCCACAGACCTCTCTGGTCTTTCTCCCTCAGTCCCTGTGGAATTGTTTTATCTTTGGTGGTGGTTGGGGAGAGAGGAAAAACACTTCACTCTCCCCCTGCTTCTCCAGGATGCTGTTCACTGTCCCTTCTTTACCACTTCAGCATCTCCCAACCTCAACCCCTTTACTTCCTTCACAAACCCCTTGGGTGCTCTAAGACCTCGAAGGAAAAAGGTCAGGAAAAAAAAAAGTGTACGTTCTGTCTACTTCTATCCTGCTATGTAGCTTCCCTAAGGTAACATTGTGCATATAAAAAATGTTATCTAGAGAAACTGATCGTTAAAAATTGAGGGAAAAAAGCCCACTAAGTTTGCATAAGCATTGTGTGTGTGTGTGTGTGTGTGTGTGTATTTATATGTGTTCTTTGTTCTATGTTTATATATGTGTGTGTATATATATATAATGTATATGTTCTCTGATGTTTTCTAAGAAATGATACCTTTTATTTACTGAAATATGATGGCAATGGTGTTCCTATTCTCCAACATTTGTGTTAAAATGGAATTTTACAATTTTAATCCATGCAGTTGTTCAATTTGTTTTTTCGAAGAGGCTACAGCCCATCCAATAATACCAATACTATGATAAGTATCTCTGATATTACACAAGGAGAACCTAGGTTAGTAGGTGAGAGATGCATCACAATTTTCATGAAAGCAAATTAGGGAGAAATAGCAATTATGAGTGATAATAAAAGGATATAATTAAAGAAACTTTCTCTCCTGTTCATTCTTATGACCTGCGACTGGCTAAACCTGGATGTTACAATTTGTAGGAATGCACAAACCATTGTTTCCAATGGCATTCTAGCTTAACCGAAGAAAGGGAATGCTAGCAATTTGTCAACAGACTTAACCTTTGAGATTTCTGCTTTTACCAACTGAAGCCCTGATTGGCACCTGAACTTTAGAAAGTTTATTTAATGCTACAGAACTTTAGCGTTTTCAGGTAAACCTTCAGTTCAGAAATTTTGTATATGTTTTATCCAGTGACCCGTTGCTCACCTCTTTTTAGCCTCCTAATCCCTTGCTCTTGAGGTTAGCTTCCGCCAGCGAGTTTCTCAAATCTGGGCATATGCGTGATGCCTGGAGGCATGGCGGCAGGCTGGCTGAGACAACACCGTGCTCCAGCTCTTCCGGCCATGGCATCCTTACTCCACACTTCCTTCAGGCTGTCTCACTCTTTTCCACCTCTGCAAACTTAGATCTTTATTGTCACTGCCTAGAAGCTTGAGGTTTCAATTATAAATGCTCTAAGACACCCACTTCCTCTGCTTGTTCCTCTTTCTGCCATTCATACCCCTTTGCTTCATTGTCATATGGATTCTGGGTTCTGTGATGGCATTTGCTGGATGTCTTTCCTGCCCTTGAAATAAAAATAACACTAATTTGTCATTTAAACCAATGCTGCTCTGTTAGTGTATTGGTAGTTAACCCATGGGCTGGCATCCCAAGTGTGGGCTTCTGGAATGAGAACTAAATATGGTTGTGATGCCTCCATAAAATCGAGATGGAAAAAAAGGATCCAGGAAGAACAGGGATTGCTCTAGCAAGCAGAAGAAGAAAAGAAAAATGAAACTTAACATTGTTGATCATTTTGTTCCCTAGTGATGGTTTAGGTGGCAAACTTGCCACCTGCAGTGTTTTATGCACTCACAGAAGCAACTAAGCCACTTAAGTTACCTCGGAGAGTGACATACGAGGAAAGACCTTGGAAGCCAGTGAGCACGTTATTGCATACAAATAGTGACATTGTGGCTAAAGAATGGGGTAAAATTGATATGCACCAGTTCCAGGCCTGGCCTTGAAATTATTTTTCAAAATCCTCTTCTTGAACTCACTTTCTTCTCTCTACATGACTGAAATTGAAGGGATTCAAGATGGTGGAGCCACATGGTGAACAGAACTCAGATCCCTGAGTCATCACTGAAAATAACCTCATCTCTCATGGAGGTGAAGGGAAGTTCATGGCAGATGTGTTTGGGTTGATTAGAAGTGCCTAACCTCTTTCATCTTTCTAGATATGTACTCAGGGGCAGACAAATAGACAAGTCAAAGAAAGCTTGGTAGAGGCCCTGAGGTGAGAGAATGTCAAAGAATAAAAAGGAGGGCTTTAACCTATGATATGTACTTTCCATAGAGAAGATAATTACTGGTGCATCTGCAGTGGTAGCAGAAAGAGAAATTCCCTTAAGCTTCAGGTGCCTGATTGGCTGTGGCTGATTACCTGAAGGCACCGGGAAAGGTGGGCGTGTGGAGCACAGGCTCTTGCACTGCATTTTTGACTGATGGAAGAAAATGGGGGAAAGTCTTCTGCACATGTTTCTGGAAAATGAGGGGTGGAGGTGGGATCACTGAAGAAGAAATGAGCAATGTGAATGTTATGAGTTAGCATGACCAGATGACTGTGGTCCTTTTTCTCATCTCAAATGAATGGGGAAAGTCAAGGGAAGCTTTAGACTCAGATCAGAGATTTAGGTAACTGGGCTAGTTAGATCTAACATTCATAACTCCTGCTGCTATTTGGGGGCTAAGGACAGTAGATTCCCATTCCTTAGGCACAGAATGCCTATTAGAGCTATCTTCCAAGACCGATGACTTAGAACCTGATTGACAAATGTGAGGCAATGAGAAAATAAAAGGTGAGCTAGACAAGGAGTGAAAAAAACTTCTTATATGTGTCTACATACACAGCCCTTAGAGTGGAAGGCAAGGGAGCCACATTTACAGTCTGATAGTGTTTGGTGTGTAATAGACACGATCACTCAGGAACCAACTCCAGAGTACTATCCAGATGGCTCAAGTAAATAATTCATTTATATATTTTCCACCCACCCCTCAGTGAAAAAACATATACGGTAGAGCCTTGGCAGAGACTGCAAAGTCTTTATGCAATGAAGAATGGAACAGGGAAAGTAAGAAATATAATAATTTCTAGAGGCCTTTTTTCCCCACTCATGGAATTGAGGCACACATTTTTATTTCTTTCTATTCTTATGTGGACAAGGAGAAAGCTTTTCCTAAAAATGATCTAGAACAGGTTAAATCATGTCAATGTCTTTATCCCTCATTTGAAAAATCACTGCCTTAGCTGTGTAGTGGTATGAAATGGGTTTGTGAAAAAGAGTGTCAGTTTCTCTTAGGATCTGAGAAAAATACACTTGATCCCATAGTAGGCACTCTGATGAGTAACTTAAGAGCATCACATTAGCAAGGAGGCAAACAAGGTTTTGAAATATGGACCAACATAAGGTTGTTGTCTTGAAGAAGAAACACTTGAGATACTTTTTGTGGTAACCTAGAAACTTACCAACACAGAAAACTTGGGAACCTTCTTTTTGGAAGTGACTTAGCCTTGTCTAGAGGCTTACTTGAATCTGCATCCATATTTTAGGTTCTTTTTCATGTGAATTATTTAGAAGGTTAAAAAGATCCCTGCTGCCAAGTATGAAATGTAGAATAAAATAAACAACAACAAAAGACCCTTTGCTCTGGCCTGACCCAGGCACTGACTCTTTCATTCATGTGATACTTGGAAAACATTAGAAATAACTACAGCCATTATTACCTGTGGCAAAACACTTTGCTGTGGATGGACTCACTGCTAATGATCTCTCAGCAGGAAGCATGGCTTGGTTTCCAGTGCGGAGGAACTGGTGTGTTTTTCTACATCCTGATTAGTGCTTTAGAATCTCTGTGTGGTGCTTTCTGAGACAGAGTGAGGTTCTGTTTTGTTAACTACTGTGGGTATGGATGATTGACAATTGCAGATTAAATGATCGCTAAATTAATTCTGCAGAAGAATGACCATGTGGATAAAAAAAGATTGCAAACTATCTTCAAATATATAGTTTTAGTCTTTTAGCATTTATTTAGTCAGGGTAGTTTTCTTATTATAACATACCATGTTTTTCAATTTCATCTCTTAAGAATGGCTAACAGAACTTATAGCTCCCCTTTCTTCAAGACTAGCTGTCAATGTGAGATAGGTGTAAGTCATGGTGTTTCAGTGATGAGACTGCAAATTCTTTGACAGAGAGGATTTGGACTTTCTCATCTCTGCATGCCCAGATCCTAGCCTAATAATCCAGCACACAGTAGGGTCTGAGCAAGGCTGGATGAGAACATGAGGAAATGACAGGCTTCTGTGCTCATCTCAGATGGAAAATAAGCTCCTTGACACCCCATCATTGCTAATGTTTTAAAGGTGAGTTCTTGTTAACAGTATAGTAAAGAAAGCAAACAATTGTAATATTAAAAAACAATGTGAAAGGACTGAGTTCAGCTGGTAGATTCAAAGTAGAAGACAGGTATCTTAACCTCCAACTCTATTACCATGAGATGCTGCCTTGAAGAAGTCAGTCTTAGGGTGAGAATTGACCAGTGCTGTAGCCCTTTTCTTTGTCCTCTCTGGAGGACTGTCTGGTCTCTAAACCTGCCTTAGCGAAGTCTTCCAGGCTCCTTCAGGGAAGTGTTAGAGAGGCAATATGTTTCCATGCCAGGTTTCCTAAGGATTATAAGAAGCAGGCTTTAATACTTTTTAAAAGTAAAATTTAATTAAACTTAATGTACCTCAGGGAAGAATAATGTATGCAAACTTATCACAAAATCAGGCACCATGGTGAGAAAAAGTGCGAGCTTAATGTGGAGGAATTAAAAAATATTTGGCTTGAGCAACAAAACCAACTTATTCTGTATTTCCCCTTAATATGTTGTGTGGGTATTTTAACAGTTGGTTATTTAATAATAGTAATTTTCAAGCTTATTTCTCTGATCTGCATGCATGTGACAGTCCTTCATTCTCAGTAAACACTGTGTGATACAATCAGTCTGCTGCAGATGCTTCTTATTCTATTACTGAGGCATAATCATTTGGGGAAATCTGTGAAACTAATGCAAAACCTCACAGAGCTATTCAGAAATATGAATTGAAAATGGAAGACTGGAAAAATAGCTTGTCATAGCCCATTAGCAGCTATACTCTGCTATTTAAGAAACTATTTTTTAAACATCTCCATTTCGCACATTTCTTTAAAAAAATCCTACCTTGTTTGTTCCTGAAGAACAGTGGGAACATTTACCGTAGAATTTTAAGTCAGATTTACCAGAAAAATACCAATATTTCCACTGGGATAAAATATGTAGCTTCATTTAAGATTTTTTCTGCATTTTTCTTATAGAGAAATGATATTTCTGGTTTTCATTTTTATTGCAAACAGAAGACAATTATGTAATACAATTTAATGGTATAATTTTGCTTGTCTTTGATGAGCAAGATTCTGTACTTAAGGTTTGGCCACAACTTGATCACCCTGGCTATTGGGTATTTTTTTGCTTTTCCCTCCCCTTTCTTCATTGCTTTATAAATATTTATTGACAAACCTTGCCTCTCGCCCAACTTCTCTAACCAGGTGTTTTCCCCTGATCACTGATATCTCTTTCCCAAAAGTTCCTTCTATATTTCATTTCCTAATTGATGGCTTTCAGGTTTGTATTTCGCTGTACTCTTCTTCCCTGAGATGACAGTAATTTCGCTTGATTCTTCACAACTCTTGGTTTAGAAAACAACAGTTTTTTGTTTTTTTTTCCTTCATACTCCAGGAAGGAAAAGAAGTAACAGTTACCATGAGCCTATTAATACATCCTGGGACTTCTACTGAGAGCTCTCATGACAATTTCTCATAGTTTATAGGGTGGAAAGCTGACAGTAAGCGGTATTAAACAACTTGTCCAAGGTTATACATTGAGTATATTGCAGAGTCTGCATTCAAAACCATTTCATTCTCACACTGAAACTCCTGGTCTTTCCACTTTTGCATGTTATTCTAGAATTAATTATTCCTGACTCTGGTAGATCTATAAGAGCAGAGTGAGAAGCAGTGTGAGTGTGAGCTGGTAGTCAGAGGGACCAGAGAACCCTACCTCACTCTGCCACTTACTGCCTTAGCAATTTACTTAGTTTTCCGATTAAAATGAAAGTTAGCTTCCCAATTTAAAATGAAAACCTAGTAAATAATGCAGCACAATGCCTACCTCTTAGTTGAAGGCAAAAAATGAGATTGTTGTAATTATTACACCCCAAAAGAATAGTATGTATATTTATCTTGGGAAAAAAACCATAAATTATTTTCCTTGATTTGACTCTTTCTTTAAAGCTTAAAATTTTTATCCTTCCTCCCCACTCCAGCTCCATTCCCCCCCAGGTGGCTTGCAAATAATCGAAGGTGAGCACGCACAGGACTTAGAGGACCCCAGGTGTAGACTTCTAATCTAGTTTCACTGCCTGTGAGAGGGATGAGACTCACACTTTCCCAGACCCAGGGAGAAGTGTAAGTGCTGGTAAATATTTAGGCTTTGGACTACATTATTTTGAAATCCATGTTCCACCAGCAGGGAAAGACAGCCAGTAACACTCAACCTCAGTAGTGGACCCAATAAGTGCAGGGCAGAGGTGTAGGGAAGGGGTCAGTGACCTTGACCTTTGCTGCTGGAGGATCCCCCAGTTGTGATAAGAACTGTTGTTTTCCATGATATCTCTTTGGGGACTCAGCAGACTTTCTAAAACACACTGACATTTAAAATTCTCTAAAATGTGAATTTCTACTGATAATATTCACAAATAATTATTTATAAAATCTGAAATAAGGATTTGTGATATTTATGAGAAACACATAAAAATGGAAGAAAATATAAATTTCAGGGTCCTAAAGTGACAATTTCCAAAGGGTTCTTTTCTGTCTGTGCCTTCAGTGATATCTTCTTAATCCTACTTGGTGGAGGAGGCTAGCGCCTCATTTTCCTGTTCCAAGTTCTTAACTAAAGGATTGCTAAATGCAACAAAGTATAAGTTCAGTGTGTGCTATGAATCAGGGAGCTTCTGATTTGATTTGTGACATTTTGCGCCCTAAATCTACAGTGGAACTTCTTGATATCTCCTTTGGGGCTTATTCATAAACTTGTTTATTTATTTTATTTTATTTTATTTTTAAATGAATTTGTGTGAGAAGATAGTGGTCATGGTGATGACAATACGAGAAAATATACATAAGGAAAAAATCCTGAAAAGCTTCCAAGTGTTTCTGCATGTCCTTGTCTACCCTCTGCCCCCCACTTTCGCTCTCCCCTTCCAATGCACAGTTGGGGTGATGCACCAATTTGCAGTCAGTCACCTGGGCCACTCAGGTACGTCCACTCACCTTGAAAGAGCACTTTGGTCTGTCATCCAGGGAAAGCAGTGTGCTGAAATTTAGAGGAGGTTCAGAGGACTACAACTCTCCCCCACTGTACCTTCAACCCAAATTGTCTTCTCTGTCCACATTTCGCAAGTATGAATTTTGCTCATATCTAGAGGGCCTGCCTAGTGAATTAGACATTGTGTTCCCAAATGACCACTTTACACATGCAGGTATCCTTAGAAGGAAGATGCAGTAATCTACTGTGAACCTTCAATTAGGGTAGAGCCCAGAGGTTAGGGTGTCAGACATCCCATGGAGAAAGCAGATGAGATGCTTGAGAGGAGACCTAAGTGAGAACCAAATTAGAAATTTTCCCAGTCTGAGGACTTTGCAAGGAAGGAAGAAGGTGAGGTTAGAGTGACTTGCAGGAGTGTTTTTGTGAATTGCAGGGGGACTGTCTGTGGGGATAACGTGAGGCGGGAAGGAATGGGAGTGTCAGATGGAACAGTGTAAGGAGAAACAAAAGACACACTTTACATATTGAAATGCTATAAGACATTTTTCTTTAATATTAAAACATTTTTAAATTGTGGTGAAAGACACATAACATAAAATTTACCATCTTAATTTTTAAGCACACAGTTCAATAATAAGTATGTTTATATTGCTGTGCGACAGATTTCCAGAACTTTTCCACCTTGCAAAACTGCAACTCCATACCCATTAAACAACTCTCTATTCTCCCCTCTCCCAGCCCCTGGCAACTGCCATTCTACTTTCTGTTTTTATGAGTGTGATGACTCTAGATACATCGTATAAATCATACGGTATTTGTCTTTTTTCTGGCTTATTACACTTTGTATAATGCCCTCAAGTTGCAGTATGTGTCAGAATTTCCTTCCTTTTTAAGGCTAAGTATTATTCTATTGCATGTACATACCCCGCTTTGTTTATCCATTCATCTCTTGATGGACATGGTTGCTTCCACCTTTTGGCTATTGTGAACATTGCTGCTAGGAACATGGGCGTGTAAACATCTCTTGAAATCCCTGCTTTCAGTTCTTTTTTGTTTGTTTGTTTGTTTGTTTGTTTTTTTGTCTTTTTGTGACCGGCCGCACCGCGCTCAGCCAGTGAGTGCACTGGCCATCCTTATATAGGATCCGGACCCGTGGCGGGAGCGCTGCTGCGCTCCCAGCGCCGCACTCTCCCGAGTGCGCCATGGGGTCGGCCCTTCAGTTCTTTTAGTTATGTACCCAGGCATGGAATTGCTGGATCATATGGTAATTCTATTTTTAATTTTTTGAGGAACCTCCACACTGTTGTCCACAGAAACTGCACCATTTTACATTGCTACTAACAGAGCACAAGGGTTCCAATTTTCCTACATCCTTTCCAAGACTTGTTATTTTCTGTGTTTTTGTTTTTTGTTTAATAGTAGCCATCCTAACAAATGTGCTAGATGAGTTTTTTAATTTTATTTTTAATTGGTACATAATAATTGTACATATTTATGTGGTACAGTTATATTTTGATGCACTTCTAGGATGTGTGATGATCAAATCAGGCTAATTAGCATGTCCATCACCTCATTTACCCTTTCTTTGTGATAAACATGAACTCCTCTCCTGCAATGGAGCCCAGGTTTTTTTCTTGAAATCCCCTTATGATGAGTCTGACCAGGCAGGCCTTAATGTTCCCCTCAGCTTTATTAAATTTTTGACAGTCTCTTCCTGTCTGACCTTCCTTATCTTAGAACATTTACTTTAGGAAATTTGCAATTGTAAATCGTTTCTCTACACCTTTGAGATGCAAATCTTTTTAAATGCTTCTTGAAAATTTTGCTACCCAGGGCTGTCTTTCTCAAGGACCTGGGAGCTATCTTTTAAAAATGTAAACATCAAGGCAAATAGTGCCCCTATCTCTCTGTTTCTAAGGGAGGGTAGGAGTCTAACTTGTTCCAAGTTGTAAAACTACCTCAGGCCATGCAGATAGAAAAACATTTACTTTTCTTTGGGGTAAGGGCAATTAGCATACACAGATGCCCTAAAATCACCTCCTACCCCCAACTTCAGCTCTTAAAACTCTCTAGCCCTTTTTATCAGTGGAATCAAGGACTGAGTTCTAGCCTCTTTTCCTTACTGCTATGGCCTCAAATAATGTCTTCCTTGCCTGTTTAATTGTGTCTGGTGCAATCGTTTTTTAACCCCTAAAGGAATTTACTTTTTGATAACTAAGTGTTCATTAGCAAAAAGTGTGTCTCAGTGTGGACCAGTTTATGAAATATAGAATAAATATTAAAATAAAATAAATAACTTTAACAAAAGCATCGACCAGGGAATTTCTTTCAAAATGTTTTCTCTCCTAGCATGACAAAGTTTTAATTTATAAAAATCATGTTTGCCCATAATGCTTCCAGAACATATCAAGGGCCTAAACTATAATCCCATGTAAACATTTTAAGGGTATTTATTTCATAATATTGCTGTTGACTTTTGAATTTCTTTGTGTCTACAAACTTGAAGTTAGTGTATGTGCAAGTATATTTGTTATTACACAATATTTATCAATTATATATCAATTGTCTTTTTCTTTTCTTTACAGCTTTAGATATAATTTACAAATAAAAATTATATGTGTTTACAGTATACAACATAATGATTTGATATATGTATAAATTGTGAAATGATTACCATGGTCAAGCTAATTAACATATATGTCAACTTGCATAGTTATTTTTTGTCTGCAAATTTTTGCAAAATCATTGCAATGTGCTTCAACAGTGTAGTGAACATGCTTGCCCTTCTTACACACTTTCTTCCATGACAGAAAATGTTAAATTATATTTAGTATACTCATCATTACAAAGTGTAATCATTCTTTGAGCTTCAGACACCTCTTCTCAGCAGGAATCAAAATATTAATTATCCTGATTTGATCATCACATATTGTACACAGATATTGATATTCAACTCCGTACCCCACAGATACATATTATCAATTACGTTTCGATAAAGAAAATAAAAGTGTTAAACTTTAGGTTTACTCCAGGCCTTGTGGACATGAGTCCTGAGGTAGAAACAGGCCTCTTCTGTGGTAGTATGTTAAAAATTCTCAAACCTAACTCCTTCATTAAAACAATGCCAAACAAAATCCAACGCAACTGCATTTTTAACCTGCATTTGCATAACAATGAGTTTCATTCTTCACAGTGCCTAATTTATTCCCTGTAGTAATTCACTTCAGGCCTTTAGTTCTTGCTCACTTTAATAAATCCAGTGGCTAAAGACAAACCTTAGAACTCTTTTAGTATTAGTAACAAAATGCTAACTGTGGTCCTTCTGTAGAGGCCCTGTTAGACAGGAAAATGAGAGAAATAGACTGAAACCCCTGAATGCTTCCCCTAGCATATGCTGTGACTTAGGTAAAGTACTGTCCCCAAAGCCCTTCAGGTTGGTAATAATAAGACACCAACAAAATGCCCCTACCAAGATAGATCTTTTTCATAATAATCTTATTGAATGCCTGTAACGTTCATAGGAATAATGTGCTGTTATCTCTGCTTTTCAGGTTCGGAAAAGTAGAGAGGTTAGCCATCATACTCCAGATTTCACAAGTAATGGGGTAGGCAGAGCACTATTTCAAAATTCATTCTGCTTGGCTTCAAAATCAGTGAATTTTCTATGCCTTGTGCTACTTCCTTATCTGTAAAATGAGGAGAAAGATAACTTATGTACAAGTTACAGTGCAAGTTTGGAATTCTGTGATCTTGACTCTTAGAGATGCAGTCCTGAAAGCAAGTGTCTTGGGCCCAGAGAAGTGCACAATTCAGGTCTTTCAAGGAGGGCAGTAGAAATAGTTCTCTTTTCTGGGACATTTAACAACCCTTGCCCCACTGCTCACTGCTTGGGATAGTTTTAAAGGGAATCTAGGGCATTAAGTGGTATGGAGCACCCCAGGTTCCACTAGAGAGCAGCTCTCTGTCTCTCCAGTGAGCAGATCCAGACTTTCTCTTCATGTTTTCATATATATATGAAACATGAACATTTTTTTTTTTCTTTTTTCTACTAAAGCCAGAAAAGTGCTATCTGCAGTCAGTCTTTTCTTGAGAAGCTTATAGAGTACAGCAAATCAAACCATCCTCAGATGTTAGGCTCATTCCTGGCTCTGCCTGCTTCTCTTTTCTTTGACCTTCCATAAATAAGAAACATCATTTCTCTAAGACTTCATTTTGCTTCCTAAAGAGTGGTGATAATAACACCCATTTGATGGAGATTTTCTAACAATTGGTAGAGTAAAAACTCAGAGAGCCTTGAGCTCTTCAGGCTGAAAGCATTACATAAAAGTCATTACTTAGTAGGAACAATGAGGAGACATTTTATTCTAGTTAGGGGGTGCCTCTGGTACTTATTTTGCACAAATAATGCAAGCTTAAAGGAACCCCAGCCAGCATCTCCTCTAATGCTCTTATTTTACAGATGAAAAAATGCACAATTCTGTGACATGATAAAGCTGAGGTCAGCAAGACTAAATGTCTTTCTCAAAATCCTTGATCATGAATACTACGTATATGTGGACACACATATACTCTACAAAAGGAAACATAGTATTTAACTCGCTTGAGATGGTTCCTCGTCTTTGTTTTATAATGTGATTAGTGTCTATTTTTTCCCAAGAAGTGCTATGAAAATATTAGTTTTAATTGCTTTTAATGTACCTAACTTAAAATATGAGAGTACTTCAGAAAGTTCACAAAAAGAAAATTAAAAGATAATGCAAATTGTTCCATGAACCTTTTGAAGTACTCTTGTGCATGATATATATACATATATAAATTTTTTTGGTATGAATACTTATAAAATCAACCAGAACGTCAAAACTTTAATAGGATATACTGCAAACACTTGGATACTGCTGACACTATGTTTGTGGTGGGCAAATCTTCACGGGATACGTCGTCCTGGGAAATCACTGGAGTGCAGTCTCTACCTGCTTTCTAAGTCCCTTTTATACTCAAAAAGGCTACCCCTGCCCCCCGCCCCCATGTGGACAGACTCACCAGAAACACTTGAACCTATGGTGATGGTGATATTCCTCTTAATTTTTGACTCCCTTTCTTCCTTCCTCTCTCCATTCTTTCTTTCTTTCTGACAGTGTTGAGCTTTACCTGAGCCCCACGCTTGTGGAAAACAGTGAAAGTCAATAAATTTTTCCACTCTTTTGTACTCCAGAAATGCTTACTTCAAAGATACATGTCTTATGCAAGAGTCACAGATGAGCCTCTTGTGTACTTATGACAAGGCCAGATATAGACCCTCCAAATTCCCCTGCTCTGTCTCATCAGGTTCCTCTCCTTCACCTGGTCTCAGAACTTTGTTCCACCCTCAATCATTGGAACACAGCGACCCTCCTGAGGATCAGCTGACCTCAAGGAAACCAGATCTTCGCATTAACTAATCCTACTTCCCCAACACTGAATTCTTTGTGGCTTTGACTTTTTTGACCTTTGAGACATTTGCAGATCTTCCAGTAGAAGAATTCTTCCTGTTGTAATAGTCTCCTTTCCCTACTGACATAGCCCCCTGTCACTGTTGGGATATCCCCCTCCCCTAGTGCAATAGTCTCCTTCCTATTCCAAAAGTCTTTCCGAATAAAATCTCTTTACCTAAGTTTGGATTTGTTTTTATCTGACATTTCCATTCAATACCTATTGCCTACCATATTCCATACACTGTGCATTTATAATTTTTAATTGTTTATTTTATACTTACTATCTATAAGTTATTGGCTGTTTTTCACCAGTCTAGATCTTATTTACCTAAGTATAAAGTAAAACTACTTGATTACTTGATTGAGAATCCTGAGGGTGTGTGTGTATTTTTATATCTGTACATAAACATTTGTATATATACAATACTTTCTTTGTATGTAGGATTACACTTCACACAAGGTAGGCATGTAATAAAGATGTGTTGTTTGATGATTGATTTATTTGTTTTTCTTTAAGCATATTTAATTAACTGATTTATACAGCAAATATTTAATTAATATAGCTTTTGTGCAAGTGTAGAAAAATAGAATTATATGTCATGATCTTTAAGAGTATACAATTTCACTGAGGAGCTATGAATTTTTGTCAAGCAATTCACTGATAAGTGACAAAAGGCAATATATAATAACTTCAGTAGAATGCAGAGAAAGACTGTAGCTTCCTGTGACTAAAGAATTCCTATAGGAGAAGGGATTTTCAGTGAACCCTGTGTGGAACTGAGGGACAGAATAGAAAGGAAGAAGGCCATTCTAAACAGGTAGAGTGACAGGGCAGAGGCTGGAGTTGGCCCGGCTGGTGGGGAATCATTTAGGGAGAGATCAGGTAGAAATCCTGAGATTTTTGTGACGTGTAAATTGGAGAAGGGCTTGATTTTTCAATTAGCATATTTAACTAATTTATTGATTCACTGCAATTAATCATAATCATCTGTAACTAATTACATATTGAGTTTCACTGAGCTTAGTGTTATAGGGACTAACAATATGAGATGAAATAGATACTGCTTTTATTAAACAAGGTAAGGTAAGAAGTGCTAGGACTTCAGTTGTTACAGACTTTCTACCTTAAGAACATAACATTCATCAATAATACTTTTTCACATTTTGTTTTGATTGAAAATTGCTATGACAGGACTCCCTATAGTGAAGGGATGGGAGCAGAAGTACCTCTCTCATGAGCTTTCCTCAAGATCTTTTCTCTGTGGTCTCCTCTTACAGTGGTAAGAAGGTGTTCTTGAAGCTCTTTGGCAGTAGGCAAAGAAAATGAAAAGGTGTGTTGTTCTACCTCAAAGACTGATCTGCTGCTCAAATTTTCTTTTCTCTATGGCTTCTTTCTTTATTAGACTCTTGGGACACAATTTTGCTTTTGCTTTTGGGTACACATGCAGTCTGTCAGATAAATACTAAAGTTGACAGTGACAGTCCTTGTCCTTGTGTATAAAAATAACTGAAATTTTGGAGAGAAAGAACAGCCACCACTACCACACAAAAAATAGGCTTTGGGTCTCAAGTATTTATATTATCTCTCTCCTCGCCCCCATTGCTTTCTGTAAAGTAGTTATATCTAATTATTTTTCTGTAAAAATAGATTTATGGCCACCGGGGACGTCTCCTTCCTACAAAGAGACCACAGGAGTAAATGTTGAATGCTTAACTGTTAAAGCCCCCAATCTGATGTGGAGCATAATTAGTGGAGAAACAAGCCAAGCCAATTGTGGTGGGACGTTGTACAGAACAGATCCTCCTCTTCCATTTTCTCTCTAAGATGGCTTTGATTTTTTTTGTGTGTTAGTCTAAAGAGATTCTAAAGCCTGAATGATAGTTAAACTTGGAGAAACACTCTGCTTGACTGATGTGCCACATCTTTCTATTAACTGCTGAAGCTGGTTCAGATTAATGATCTAGTACCCCTGTGTGGTGTGCACACTGTGATGAATTAAATATGTACTTTAACTAGAGTGTTCTTTTAGGCTCTACAGAATTTGGAGAGAAATTCCTGCTTAACATCTTAGGTGTTGAGATTGTTAAGAATAATGTTTGTTTCAGCACTAACTTTCTGTTTGCATTTGTGGGATGACTGGGGACATTTCAGATGCTCAAGAAGAGCCAATTTACTGATCTGTTTTGTTTTCTTCTATGGAGGGAAGTTTGCCTCTTTAATTCTCCATTATCCAGATTCTAGACACCAAGGCATGAATGATAGCAATTTAGTTATAATGTTCTATTTCCAGCAGAATTGTTTGTAGTTTAGCTCAAAATATCCATCTTCTTAATTTTAACTGGTTTTGCCAGTTGCCAGTTAAACCAGATTGCAAGTGAAAATGAATATCATCAACACACTTAAATATTTCTGTGCACGATACAAAGCAGACTGTAGATGATTATAGACTACTGGAAAATGTGTTTCCACAGAAACTTTCTTCTAAATTGCTAGGAGTGTGTTCGACTTTAAGATTACTCATGGATGTGTGTTCAAAAATTTGGTAAACTTTTAATATTCTTTATTTTACTCTAAAACTATCTTCTAAGAGCAGTATTCTTTAAGGCAGTGATTCACATATTCCCTTACGGTTTAAAAATGGTACATGTGACAGTCACGTTGTACACAAAGGTGATGTTACTAGCTGTGTATGATAACTGTAAACAAACCATATCACTAAACATTCATCATGACATTGCTAATCACCCCTGCTTGGTCTCCCTAAACAACTACCCTAGTTTATGTCTTCATCACTTTTCACCTGGATGGCAGCTGTAGCCGAACCTCTACTTCTACCAGCTCCTTAAATAATTGACGTAGAATTATATTCTGATAATGCATTTCTCTTTTAGGAAACTTCAAGACTCACAAATTGCAAAACCAAATCAGTCTTCTTAGCTCACAAATGGATTTCTTGTATGTACCACCAGCTCCTCTCAAAATGTCCAGTCTTTCTTTTATCTAACTCTACCTCTTTCTCTGGTAAAAAATTCACACACTAGCTAGCTACACCTTAATATGTATTCCAGGCACTCCTCTTGCCACCCACCCCACTTTGTCCTTTTTTCCCTAGAATGCTCTTTTCTTTTACATTTCTGCATGTTAGTGTCTTGTCATTCAAGGCCCATGTAAATGCTACCTATTCCAAATAACCTTCTCAGATATTCCCCTTGGTCCTCACACATACACACACCCCAGATTAGCTTTGAGGTTGTACTTCTCCAGAATGCCATTGAGAGTGTGTTAACTAATGCACAGCATGGTCATCCACTGATGTGAAACCTAGCTGGTTATAAACGTCCAGTATGTGCTGGTTGACTGGCCAGCCTGCAGTCTTTAGTATCCCTCAATTAGTTCCCCTTAAGTCCTTCAGGAAGAGTTCACAGATCTTTTCCTGACTAATTTGCCCCTCTGTGGTCCTGCAGCACCGGTGTATCTCTTTATCACAGCACTAAATTGCACTGTCCTAGGATAACGTTGTGCTATTGTCTCCACGCTCTGCAAGTTAGAACATCTGGCATATGTAGACACTCACAAAAAGCTTGTTGAGAAACTGATTCAATTTTTTAGAAAATGAATTGAGGCCAAAGGCTAGTCTTAATAATTTTCCCACAACTGTTCATGGTAATTGCTTCCATAAAATGCTCAAAAAATATTTGTTGTATAAAATTGGAGCTCTTGTTCTTTAATGAAATCTTGTTAGTCATTTAATAATGACAGTAATAATAATAATGATGATGATGATAATAATACAAAAAGTTATGTAGCATTCACTATGTGCCAGGCACTGTAATAAATGCTCTGTATGTACTTATATAGTCCTCACACCTACCCTGTGAGGTGTTTCTATTATTTTTCCTGATTTGTAGAAGAGAACTGAAGCCCAGAGAGATTAAGTCATGTGTTTAAGGTCCAGCACCTCATTAGTGGCATGGCCAGCCTTTTATCCTGGGCAGCCTGACTCCAAATCCAATGCTTTCCTGTTCTGAACTAATTTTAATAAAAAGCACATTTTGATCTAATGAATCTGTGATATACATTCACTGTTTTCTCTCCCTAACCATTCATCCTTTCCATTAGCCACTGATACTCTGGCTCTGCTCCCAGTACCTTGTAGAATATTTTCAACCAAAAGCTTGGAAATAACTGTTTTGGCACCAACATTCATCCTTGAAATCCTCTTGCTAAGACCTGCATTTGTTGCCATCACACTTAAGCTATTTCTCTCCTGCTTTTCATGAAATAACACTTTACTATTTCTATTTCTGTGTTTGCTCTGTCATGGTTTCCCAGCTGGGAATAACTCCTGGAAATCTGTTCCACCTTCACCCTGCTGTGGACACTCAGCTTCTCAGTGGTCCATTCATTCCTTGGACAGCTGCTACTACTAGTAATACCCCAGTGCTCCCCATGTCTTTTCCTCTCATCTTGATTTCCCTCTCACATTTCAGACCTAAGTCTCTGAAATAGATGTTGGCAATTTTGACAATTAAAAAAAAAAGCACCTAGAGATTATCACTCCCATCTTAACTCATACTCTCAAATATTAATCCATTAATTATATTAGTAGCATGACTGGGCCAATCTCTAACTAAGAAACATTAAATATGTCCCAATGATAATTTATTTCATTTCATACTTAAAAAGAAAAATACATACATACATGCGCATGTGTGTGTGTATCTTAAATATACATGCATATGTATCTTAAATCAATCAACCATTCTATCATCTATTTTAAACTTATTCTCTTGTTCTGCTTTTCCCAATTCTTTGAGTCTGATCCTTATCACCTTGTGCTATGGTTTGAATGTGTCCCTGAAAAACATGTGTTGGAAACTTAATCCCCAATGCAACAGTGTTGGGAGGTGGGCTCTAATGAAAGGTGATTAGGTCATGAGGGCTCTGCCCACATGGGTGGATTAATTATGTTATCATAGAAGTGGGTTTATTATTGCAGGAGTGGGTTTGTTATAAAAGGATGAGTTCAGTCTCTCTGCCCTCTCTTGCTCTTTCTCTCACCCTCTCTTTGCCCTTCTGCCATGAAATAACACAGCAAAAAAGTTTTTGCCAGATGCCAGCAACTTGATCTTGGACTTCCCAGTCTCCAGAATCAAAAGCCAATAAATTTCTGTTCACTATAAATTTCCCAGTCTGTGATATTCTGTTATAGCTGCACAAAATGAACTAAGACACCTTGCAATTGAATGGTGACAACAGTTTCCCATATGGCCTCTCCATCCTTAAATCCTCCCTCTGTTCCAATCATCATTTATATATGTATGTTTTTTAGGTGTAATTTACCAAAATCTTAGTAAGGCTTATTTCTAGGTAGGAGCATTACTGATGACTTCTATTCCTTTCTTTATTCTTTTCTGTATTTTACAACTTTTCTGCAATGAACATACTTTCCTAAAACAATTGCAGTAATTATATTTTTCACAACCAAATCACAATAGCAGCTATTTTATAAGACACTCCAAGGGACTATTATCTTTTCTATAAAATTTAATAGGCATTATAAGTCCCCTTCTTAGCCACTCATTTAGATATGCTGGCTGACATAGACTCTTGCTCAGTCTCTGTGAACTAGGAGCTGTTCACCAAGATGTGGGATTTCTTGCAGCTGCTCTTAATATTTCATGTGCCCATCTCCTTCCCTTCTTGGTATGGAAACTCTGGTGTTGGATCATCCATTCCACAAATGTTTATGAGATTCATCTCACTAATTGAATGCTTGAGATTGAGTGACAGAGAGGTAATCAAAGCAAGTGCAGCTCTATTTTCATGTTGCTTACAAACTTCTCATCTTTATGTCCTCTCAGCCCCTAGCATAGTAAGAGGCTCTCTAAATAACTCATTTTAATGTACAAGTTTAATGTACAAATCAGCCTATTGTATTAGATTGTCAAGAAATTATAATAGAATTATTTAAAACTCACTGTCTCTAGTCAGACAAGGGAAATATTTCAGACATTCAAAATGCTGGATTTAAGGGAAAATATTTTTTATCTTATCATAATGCTATGTATATCCCTGCTGTATATCAATGAAGTAGTAACCACATTTGAAACCAAATAAAATACTTGGTGTCCAAAATAACATCAGAAATAAACACTGATTTATTTCTTTTTGTACTCTCTCATTTCAGTATTTAGGATCCCTCATCACTGCATTGCTATATTACAGGTATTATAACATACTTTCTGTATTTCTGGTTTCTGTAACACCTGCTTTCTGTTAGGTATCAAACATGTGTTTGTACATAGCACAATGGGAGACACGTTGCATGCATTTTCTTATTAATTTCTCACAATAATGACATGAGATAGCTATTCTTATCCTCCCTATCTTGCAGATGATACTCTAAGTCTTCCAGAGACATGAGGTACCCTGCCAAGGCCACAGAGCTGGTAACTGAAACTTGACTCTAGAGTCTAAGCTCTCAGTGGCCAAGTTCTTGTCAATTCCAGTGTCTCAGTTCACATGGTGGTTTTATTTGTCATTGTATTTTAATGGGTTGCCAGTCTGGTTTCACTCGTAAGAATCTGTTTTATGTCCATTCTGTTAGGGAGATAGGTTACTACCCTAAGAATCAACCCCCAGTTCATGTTAAAACTACCAAGGAAGAAACACCTTATAAAGTCTCTGGAAGCCAGCCAACTTCTTCTATCTGCTGTGTGGAATGGGTATTATTAATAGCTCATGTTTCTTATATGTGTTTCTGCATTCCCATGCAAAATCTTTAAATAATGGTGCAAATGTCTCTCGTGGGTTACTCTTTTTTCTGAATTTTATTCACATATAGAGTGCCTAGAATGTGCTAGAAATGGGGAATTTTGGGTTTTGGTGGCTGAGCTAATTTCGAGATGGAGGAGATTGAGTTCACACACTGAGGTCTGGAAGGCAGAACTAGGTTACCCCTGTAAGAAATATGCTTTTACTTCTTTTGGGGGGTTTTCCTTTTTAAAGATTGGTTTCAATAATATCCAATGTCACTGCATGATACTAATGTAAAGTGTCAGATTAAATCAAATAATGGTGTCATCTAACTGTTTTACAAATGAATAACCTAAGTGACTTGCATTCGACGTAGCTCAACTTTATAGAGATTTAAATAGAAAAGGTGATTCTGGAAGAGTGATTTTTTCGTTTCCTGAGCTACTTGCACAGCATAGAAAGTGCTTAGCTATTCGTCAGCTTGGCTCATTTGACCCAAATGAGAGGAATGGAAAAGACGTATATTCTTAGTCTGCGACACCATCACTTGCCACCTGTCACCTGTCACCTTCAGGTCAGCATCTTGAACTGCTCTCTAACATAAACTGAAAAGGAAATCAGAGAACCTTTACCTACTGCCAAATGTTATTTTATTTAAAGCTCTACGCCCACAGTCTTGGATGGGGGTGTTCAACAGGACTGGCAGCCACACTTGATGATTTACCTGAGAGCACTGAAATGAAAATCACAGCTGGTCATCACCTTAAATTATTAGGGTGAGGGACTGGGGGAAATTCTTTGAATTTATGATTTTTGTTTTCTTCTGGTCACTAATAGTGTTTCATTTCCCAATTTAGACTTACACATGGAGTTGTACGTATGGTTTTGGCCATACCAATTGTTAAAATATTAAAATACTTCTATACTAGTTGATAAATAATCACTGCATTCTGCCCCCTAAGCAACCTCCATCAAATCAAAGACCTTCCCTCAGGACCCCAGGAGATTCCTACAATCCAGCAAATAAAGGAAATAACCCTGACACAGCAGAATTCTTCTAGAACACTGCACGAATACCAAGGCTTGTGCCATTCTGCTGTTAAATATTTTAAATATAGCCCCTGAAATGATAAGTGGAGAAATTGAATGGGCTGGTTTTTATACAGGATCAACTTAAGAAATTCCCTTTTATTGGATGTTTTGGATGTTTCACAAAACTGCACTGGAAGATATTATTTATTATGGGTCTATTTTCTCTTATTACAGAAAAATTTAAAATTTCTGTGGGAGTATCTTTTTTCTTGAAATGTAATTTGTTTCTCAAGGAAAAAACAACAACTCTTGTTTCTTGTAATCAGGGAGAAGAAACACATGGCAGTGTAGTTCTCTTTGCTTAGTTTTTCAGTAATTCTGCTACTAAAATTAATACTTAGTTGAACAATTAAATTATGTGAACTACTTGGTCTGTTCTTATTTCCTCCTAATTTAAAAATTTTATTTATTTTACTTTTACTGCTAGAAGCTGCATCAAAAAAATAAGAGAAAGAAAAGAAGAATTAGAGAGGTGTGAGGTGTGAGTATAGGTGGTAAAAAAATTATTCCTAAATGAAGCATGCTCTGTGTTCTATGCTAAGTGCCTTGGGTACCATAAGCTTCAAGGATACCCTATACTCAACTGTGTTCTCCCGGAGTGCCTCCATGTTTATTCAGTTATGGTTCTGAAGTCAGAACTGAGCTCTCATTATTAAAAATAAAATTGTTTGGAATAAATATTAAAAACCTATTTAATTGCCCAAGTTCTCTACTCAAAGGTTTTTCTCTAAGGTTTGTGTTGACCTAGCTAGATATGGGGATATCAAATCTTAAAATTATCCAATAGATCATTATTATTATTTTACATTTTGCCTTATGATTGAGTTACTCTATATGTGTAGATGCAACTTTAGATATTTACTTAGTTAATGGATAATTATGATCTTTCCAATTGTTTCTTTTTCCTGTCTTCCTTGTAGCCATTTCATGGGAGCATGTCTATTTAGCAGAATTAGTAAAGGCAGAAAGAAGTTAAATTCAAAACAGTCATTTTTGCTAAAGGTGGTTTACAACTAGTATAAGAAACAGTGGTATGAAATGCGAAATGTTAAGACTGATTAGAGTGAGTGAAAGTTTTAAATTGTCTGTGCATTGCATTTTCAGCAACATTCTTTTTTACCCTACATACCATGGACAACAGGTCAAAATGAAAACAAAACCTAACCTACTTTAATACATTTATGTATCTTTAATAGTTTGTGCATTCCATGAACTTGGAAACAGTACACTTTTATCTTCGTGATTCCCATTCTTTGTTTATGACTTTACACATGATATGTGCTCAGTGAATGTTTATCCAACTTTATTTTATTAAAACCTATGCAATGTGTGCTTAGCATGTTGGAGAATAACTAGGTCCTTTTTCTTTTCCTTACAATTTCTGTGTGTTTTAAATCTCTTATTTAAAGTTCTGCCAATCAAATGAATAATTATTATCATCCATCTGTCCTACCTTTTCAGTTATACAATTAATCAGTAAAATATTACTTATTGTGTGCCAAACATGTTTTCAAAAAAAATATATAGATAAATAAGACATTTTTCTTTCAATAAATGCTTACCTTATCCATTAGAAGACAGATTTGTAAGTAAATATTTTTCTGTATAATGTAATAAATTAAAATAGAAATTTGAAAAAAATTCTATGGAACAGAGAAGAGGAATTCATTCACTCTGTACATAGACATTTAGAAAAATCTTCCCAGAGGTGTTGATATTTGTGCTGTAATTCAACTAATGAATAAGAATTTCTTGGGTAAAAGAAAGGGGAGTTCCCAGTGACATTCCCGATGAAGAAACCAACTTGTTCAATAATGTGGCTTGTTTAAGAGACATTGAGATGCTCGTGTTGCTTGGTAGGGAGAGGTGATGGATACACTTGGAGAGGCAGGTGAGAAGATATTACGAGGGGCCTTCCTTACTGTACTAAGGAACTTGGGGGTTTAGTGTGCAGGTAAAGGACAACTAACAGAGGTGGTTGGCCAAGCATCTAAGTTGTAACTATCAACTTGTGTTGATATGCACGGACCAATGAAAAGATGGGAGGAACCTCACTTAGATTTTCGTCTGTAGCTCACCTAACACAACGGCTCCTGTGCTATGCTACTATGAAGAAGCCATGCTACAAAATTGTGAGAATTTATAGGTTAGAAGATAGAAATAGTATGTTCTTCAACTCATATGTGTGACTAAATGTTCCTTTTTAAATAACTTGAAATGAATAATATTCATGACTATACACTGGGAACGGTATGCTACTATTTATCAAAAAAATATGGTAGTCATTTCTATATCATTTTAGATTATAATGGAAACATTGAGTTCTGTATACTATGCCACAAATTCAACTTGCATCTAAAAAGTACTCACTCTAGGCTACGTGACATCTGCTGAGAAGTCTAAATTACCCATTGACAAAGACCATTCATATAGGAAAAACTAAATCTATGTAGCAAATTTGAAAGGAACTAAAATGAGCATCTGTAGGTGAGACATGATAAATCATCCATTTGTGTCAGAGGAAAGTGTCTGCTTCTGTATTGTTGACATGTCATGTGGTTCAGGTCTAAAATACAAAGCTAATAATTTTTCTTTATATATAGCATGCATCCACAAAGAGCTCAAATGGCATTTATGTAATGGTTTCTCACAATATTTCAGTGGAATAAGAGATAGCCTGTAATTGTAATTTATAGATCCGGGGATGGCAGTGATTGTTGGAAGAGTACTAGAAAGGTGGCTGCGTCACTTGTTAGGGATTTGGTGCAACAAGTAGGCAAGTCCCGAGAATGTGGTTACCGTTAGTGGCTGAATTATGGAAGGCTATGTACAGTCTCCCGGAAGTGAGGACTGGATAAGGACAAGATGGCCAGCATTCCTGCCCTATTTGAAATCAAGAAACATATAAAAAGTAAATTAACTTCCCCAAATTAAAAAATCCCTGATTTTTCTAGCTTGACACTTTGTCCTCTGGGTTCCATTGTGCTCTTTATTTTCCATTGTGTTACTTGAAGTATTTAAAATAGAAAATATTTTTCTTTTGTTTTATAATGAGGGGATAATGTCAATTTTAAATAAAATGCAAACCTATTAGCTCAATATAAATATTTGTTGTTTATATATAAACAACACAAAAGAGACAAATGTTGTCTTTGAGTAAGGAAATGAAGAAAGTTGGGAGAGTGCTCTTTGATTTACCTGATATTTAGTACAAATTTCAATGTATTTAGGAAAGAGAACTGTAATTTTAAATGATCACTCTAAAAGAAAGATAGGCAGTAGTATTCTGCAGCATTTACGTGAACAAAGCAATTAGCAGTAGATCTGTTATTAAGTAGATTAATAGATAATTAATTATTAATAGCTTGAGAATTATTTTATTCTCCCATGGTTTCTTTGTATATGTGTGATGACAGGAAGGGGTGCCTCATAATGTGAATTATTGGTGTGTACTGAGGAGTGAACTCTGTCAGGCACTCTGCTGAATTCTTTACATGCACCACCTCGTGTAAACCTTAAATTTTTTTCCCAGTAGATATTATCATTGCTCACATTCTATAGAAGAAAAAACAAAACAAAAGAAAACAAAACACAAAACACGGAGCTTAGTAAGGATAACTTTAGACCACACGTCCACCAAGTGGTAGAGTCTGGAGTAGAATTCAGTGTAACCTGGCTCCACAGTGTATGAGTTTAGCCACAGCTCCATGATTCCTCTTGGCCTTTCCTGACCTCTTTGGGGTTGAAAAGGACAGAGAAGAGAAGGTCTTGGTTGCTGCTGGAGGACAAGGAGGTGCTTGCTCTGGGCACAGCCATGGGTGGAGAAGTGGCTGAGCTGTTGTACCCGGGAAGCACTAAAGGCTGTCTGGGTAATGTCTGCCTTAGTCTTCTGGGGGTGGCACCTCCCCAGTGCAATATCATGTCCAGGGTAAAGTCAAGAGGGATGAAGGTTCTGGTTGTGTGGTCTCCAGTGCTGACAAGGAAAGTGGAGAGAATTAGTGATTCCTCAAAATGCTTCTAGGGTACATGCAGGGATTGAGGCAGCTGGGACTCCTGACATAGTAGCCAGAAGAGCCTCGTGTGGTAAGTATTGCCACTTCTGGGTTATTTACATCCCTTTGCTCATCAACTGGGAAGCCTGGGAGAGCAGTCTAAGAGAAAGGAATTCATTTTATAGATAAGGTGCCAGTGGAGGATTTTAAGCCATCTGCCGGTATTTCTAGCTGTGCCTTACTCTGGCCAGTGTAGGGGATGGATTGGAGAGGACATGCATTTTGGGGAGAAATTTATTGTGTTGATTGATGCTTCTTCAGGTGAATTACTACAAGGACTCAGAATAGAAGTAGGTGGCGGAGAGCAGCCAGATTTGAGGGAGTTTGGGGTCCTAAATAAATTTTGAGCTTTTGGAGCTTAGAGAAAAAAAAGATGCGCACAGCTCCATTTCTGGACTTACTCCTCTCCAATCCATCTTCCACTCTGAGGCCAGCATGAAGCTTATAAAATGTGAGTCACAGGCGACTCCTGATTAAAATCACCTGCAGAATAAAATCCCGACTGTCCAGGAGATCATGGATAGGCTCCCAGGACCTGGTTCCTTTCTACCTTTCCACTTTGATCTCCAGCTACAGACCTGGAGTTTCCTAAATGAGAAACTTTTGCTTTTCTGCTCCATCTGTCTTACACAGGCTGATTTCTAGAGCCAGCAGTACCTTTTCCTTTCATATCCCAGAATAAAAATTCCTGCTATCCCTTCAGCAGCAGCTTGAATTTTACCTGCTTTGGGAAGCCATTCCTGATATTCCTGTTTTATAAAACAAACAACAAAAATAAATTTTTATCACATTGTTCTCATGGTTTCTAATGGAATCTCTCAAAATCTAAATCTCTTCTCATTTTTTCCTGAATGAAAACATTCACTGGTTCCTCTTTTTCTAGAGAGTGAGGTAGAACTTTACCACATATTAAAACCAGCCTAATATAAAATTGTAAATACTAGGATAATATAACATTTATTATGATATTTTTTTAAAAAGTATATATATGCAATAAATATTTGTTTAATTGAGTGGAGAGATACTGAAATATAATTTTTAAAGCATTAAGCATTTGAGATTCTAGACAAAAGGTTTTTTTTTTTATTAATGTTGAACCATATTAGATTCTTAAAGAATATGAAAGATTATTTCAACATAAATATATCAGCCATCCTGTGATACTGTAAGAAAAACATATATCACTCAAAACCACCAGGGTAAATCCAAAATTTTCAGGGCATTCATGTATGGAACTCTGGCAAACAGGAACAGCAGGAGATCAGGGAAGCTGTCTACAGCTGGTGATTGTTAGCAGTGGAAGCAAAAATAAAGTTCTTATTAGCAAGAAAACAGCAGGCAAACTACAGTTTCATAATTATATCCAGTTTTTATATAAAATAAACAAATTTTCTTGAGCTTATTAAGATTTATTTTTCTTTTACTGAGAAAATGTAACTTCTCTGCATCCCTGGCTAGATTGAGAATTTTTTTTTTTTTGTGCCTAATGTAGTAGTAGAAAAATTCACCAGCCCAGCATGGAGTCTGATGTGTTCTGTACACCTTTCAGTCAATCCTATTTCTCTCACTGAGCAGTTTCTATGTGAAATGACTTCTCATTATTTATGTAAATTGGTTTTAAATGAGAATGTTTAACTAAAATGTTTGATCTTCATATCATGACAGCTGTTATAAATAGGGGTGTCCAGGCTATGTCATCTCCTTTCTTACAATTTATTTATATTTCAGATTTATCATTGTATTTTTAATATCTTCCTGAAATGAAAGTGTACAGTTGAAGTGTTTATGAAAACTTTTGGGCTAAGAATTAGGGTAAAATTATGGAAATGAGCGTTGAACTATAAATGATAAGGCTTGTTTTCTGATTCTAGCTTTTTCAACATTAATGGGAACATTAAGAAGTCTAAACTCTCTGGTCTCCATTTCCTTACTTGTCATTGAGGAGTCAGTAAATAAGAACTGAATTCATTTCGCAGGGCTGCCATAAGAAAGTACCACAAACTGGGTGGCTTAGACAGTGCAAGTTCCTTGTCTCACAGTTTTCTCACAGCGAGGCCAGAAGTCCAAAATTAAGGTGCTGGCAGGACTGGCTCCTTCTGAGGGAAAGACGTGTCCTGGGCCTCTGTCTGTGGGTTGTAGGTGGCTGTTGTCTCCCTGTATCTCTTCACATCATCTTTCCTCTATGCATGAAAACCCTATCTTCTAATAAAGTCACATCCTGAAGGGCTGGAAGTTAGAACTTCAGCATTCTTTTTTTACCTTTTGGGGGGACCAGGGACACAATTCAACACGTAACAGTGTCCAACTTCTTTCTTTCAGCTTTAACACTTTGTTAAGGCCATATATATGCTAGTCAGTGCCTCTTAGGTTGTTAGTGACAGAAACACAAATGTCCCTGGTTTCCCCGTTATGGGAGGAATTTGTTTGTTCACAGAATCCAGAGAACAGGGAATGACAGAGATGTAGCTCAGGCCCTTAAATGTGGGCAGGATTCTCAACTCTGCTTTGTTTCAGCTTTATTTTCCTCTTTCACTATAGATTGGCTTCCCACATAACAAAAGACACCTTACAATTCCCCTGAGTGTGGGTACAGGGAGGGAAGGGCATGGACAACTTTGTTGAAGTTTGAACAACTACAGAACTTGAATCTGGGGGCCCCATCTGGTGCTTACCCAAGACCATCCCTGTGGAGGGGGCTCAGACAAGACTGCGGCAGTTTTGGCTCCACCCACTTTCAAGGTTAAGAGGGAGCAGGGTAGATATTTTCCAGGAGAACAGTGTTTTATGGAGTAGGCAGTTCTGTAGGCTTTAACTACAGCAATACTATTAAAAAATATTTTTCATCTTCATTGATCACCTGTGCATGTGTGATATAGGACTTGTTCAGATATCTGCCTCCTTGGTACAGATGAAAGGTTTCCATACTGCAAAAATCTTGGCCATGCAGGCTGCAATGAGCAGGAATTAAAAAACAGTGTGTTGAACTCAGAGTAGTAGAAGAGGCTGAGAGAAGAGACAACACGAAGAAGAAAATTGTTAAGTGGTGACGGAAGCTTAGGAGCCTGGTGTGTGTGTGTGCAAGTCCTTAGATCCTAGGCCCTGTCGTGCCTCAAGAAGGGGAGTTACACCGTCCAAGGGGCACTCCTGGACATAGATATAGAGCATGCTGGACTGAAGGACACAGTGGCTCCATCAAAGCTTATGTACGACATGAGAATAAAGAGTGGAGCTGTTTGATGCTCAGTTGATTTGACACTGTGATGACTAATGTCCACCTACCCCCAAATTCATGTTCACATGGTACCTGTGATGGGTCTTTATCTGGAAATAGGGTCTTTGCAGATGTAAGCATGTAAAAATGAGATCCTATTGGAATTGGGTGAGCCCTAATCCAGTGACTGGTATCTTTCTAAGAGGAAGGAGAGGGAGATGTGGACCCACAGATGCAAGGAGAACATCACGTGACGCAGAGGAGGAAACTGGAGTGATGTGGCTACGGGCCAAAGAACACCAAGCATTGCCGGCAACCACCAGAAGCTTGAAGATGTAGGGGAGATCCTTCCCTACAGGCTATGGAAGAAGCATGGCCCGGTGGACACCTTGATCTTGAACTTCTGGCCTCCCGAACTGTGAGAGACTACATCTCTGTTAGTCTAAAACACTCACTTTGTGATCCTTTGGTACGACAGCCTTTGGAAGCTGCTACCAACATCGTACTTCAATTTTGAGCAAGAACGTACAGACTCAGGTAGAACTCAGAGGCCTACAGCTTCTTTCAGGAGTAAAGAGGTAAGCCACTTAATGACTGAAATCCAGAATTAAAATTCTGAAGTGGGGGATAGTGAGGAACGATCCTCTGTTATGAATCTCTCTTTGGGGTCCTGCTGTGTCACACTCAGAAATTTCCTATTTTATACCTATGTATTGTCAGAAATTCTTAGCTTTCAAGATTGAAATCAAGAATACATTGTTTAGAGAGGAAAAACTACATTAATGGTTGTATTTACTAAAAAAACACAAAAAAACTTCTGAGAGTTCAACATAAGTCATTAAATAACATACAAATAAATAATACAAACCACTAGTTTTTCAGCTAACTATACACCTTGCTCTCTCTCTCTGTTTCTCTCTCTCTCTCTTTTTCTATAAACCTTAGAGTTTTTTTAATTCTACAGTGTCGCCTAATTTGGATGGGGAATATCAATTTCCTCTACTGAAATTCTTCAGATTGCTTCCCCAAATGTCAGTGGTATTGCACTGTCCCTTAAAAAAAAATTGCTGCCAAGGAAGCAGTTTGCAGGTCAAGTAGATAACAGAAATCAGGATGCTATTATTAGCTATGGAGAAGGCAGTGAGTTTTCAGGTTATGTAAGTGAGGGAAATGGTAGCTTTCTGGGAATGAGGAGAGAAATGGAAAATTGATCAGTAAGAAAGATCTGGGCTATTTTCTCATACCTTTCTTTTCCACCAAAAAAAGAAAAAAAAAAAATATATATATATATATAGCCCAGAATTGTGCTTTGGCCTTTCTGCCTGTCTACTATCATTTGAATTCAATTCACCAAAGAATAATATTGTCTTTATTTAAAATGTTTCAAGGTTGATTATAAAATCTCTAGTTCAGATCAGTGGACACAAGTGAGATGTAAAAAGTCAAGCTCCTTATAATGGACATGTTATTTATATCACACCCTGCTTTTGCTGTGTTACAGCTTATAAAATTGCAGACAGCCCTTTCTCAAGTTTCTCTGTATTTCTTCACAGTTCATAACAATTTGACGGTTGGCTCCCAATTTCTTTTCTAATTAGATTTTTGGCATGTGAAAATGCAGAGCTGCTGTAGTTCTAGTTCATTTTTTTCCTTCACCTTTTATTTTCTCTCTTTTTATCTTTTTCTTTTGTCTATTTTTTATTCAGTAGTCAGTTTGGTGCTTCTTAGGTTATTTTCTAACCCTTGGCCATGGCATACTTAGTACTTAATTTCTGGCAGACTCTTTCCTGATGCTTGTCAGCTTTCATTTTACCCTCTGTATTTTATATTTTTTAGTCTGTAAAGCTAACCATCAATCATTGTTTTTTGAAGATAATGTTGGTTTTGAGCCTGGAATGACTTGAATAAACTTGCAATAAATGACCCTATCCAAATGCAGAGAAGAGTTTGCATGGGGCACAGCCAAAAATCAGTGTGTGCAGACAGTATCAGTAAAAACTGTCAGTTCCCCAGCTAAACACCCAGAACTGCCACAGGCAACTACTCATAATAGAACTTTCACTGGAGACAGTTTCTTTCCAGTGACACTGCCCTTCAAACATTCTCCCTCTGCATGCATTCCCCCTCCGATCAGAAATTGAAATTCCAAATCAACAGTCTGAAATGCTTTCCAGCAAATGACTCAATTGTTAATCTCCTGAAAAATCAAGGAACCAAGCCTTCAGTGAGGATAGATTCACAGCAGTAGCCTCTAAACAAGGTTATCTTTACGATCCTTCCTCAAATCACAGTGCTGTGCTTATTCACATAATTAAGGACAAAAAGATGCCAGGCAAGGAATAAATGGAAATGAAGTCTTACATGCAATCAGATTGTATGAAAACAGTACAGGGTAAAGCCTGATGAGCTCCTAGGTCAGGGGGTTTGGTTCTACTAGTTTATAGTTAGACATGACAGAGCAACCCTGCCATTTTATTCTTTTTAGTTGCAGAGTTTGTGTGGTGCACTTGGCTAGTTGGACAAATCAGTTCAGCATTGTCTGAAGTGTGCATAATGTCTTTGGGTCAGATAAGTTCAAGAATCTTTTCCTAAGGATAAAAAAAAGTGTGTGTGTTTGTGTGTGTGTGTTAATCTTGAAGGATCAATTAGATTGGGTGAATAAAATTAAACTCACTGTCAAATAAATATTAAATGGTACAGTAACACAAAAATAAATGAAGCAAGTAACAGGTAAGGCACTGGCATAGAACGTGGATCTGCTGTCCATGCAGTTCCTCCCTGTGAGATGGGAGCATGCAGCTCCAGGTCTAGAGGGTATCTTTTTAACTCTCCAGCAGCAACTTGCAAAAAAAAGTCTTGAGGGGATTCTTTTAAACATGTCAGTCCTTTTTTTCCAAACCCTCTAATGGCTTCCCATCTTACTCCATATAAAACTAACGTCCTTACAATGACATTTATATCATGACCCCAAGGTGCCACGTCATCTGGCCCCATCCTGCCTCTCTCCATGGTTCATCCTGTTCCAGCTGCACTGACCTTATTTGTCTGTAAACATACGAATAATCCTCCCCCGTCAGAGCCCTTATCACTGCTATTCCTCTCAATCACAGGGGTTGTTTCACAGACAAGCACACTGCCCTTTTTCCTACTTTCTGTGAATCTCCTCATGTGGCAGAGAGGTTTTCTTTGACTATCTGATCCTTTTTACCCTCTGCTTTTTTCTTCTTTGCAGTATTTTCTTACCTGGTATAGATCATGTACATGGGTTTTCTCTCTGTCTTCCCAACTAGAACAAAAGCTGTATGAGGCAAAGGCTTTCTTTGGTTGATTTTTTGATCCCTAGTGCTTAGAGTAGAGCCTGACACACAATGGGTGTGGTAAACAGGATTTTGGTATTACTGCCGCGGTTATATTACGTCATATGGCAAAAGAAACTTTGTGGGTGGAATTAAGGTTGCTAATCAGCTCACCTTAAAATAGAGAGATTGTCTTGGATTATGTGGTTGGGTACTGGTCCCTCAAAAATAGAAGAGGGCGGAGGAGGAGTTCAAAGTCAAAGACAGATGTAACCAGGGAACAAAGACAGGGAGATACAATGTTGCTGGCTTTGAAGAGGGAGGAAGGGGACCCCCAGCCACATGCACAGAAGCTGAGACCAGTCCTCAGTTGACAGCCAGCAAGGCAATGGGACCTCACACCTAGCACCACAAAGAACTGAATTCAGCCAACAACCTGCAGAAAGGAATGCAGCCTGCAGACACTCTGATTTTTGGCCTGTGGTATTCTAATCAGAGACCCGACCAAGCTCCTTAGATTCTAAATCTCTGAAAACTATGAGATAATAAGTGCATATTGTTTTAAGCATGGAAGAATGAAGAAATAAATTAGAAGCATAAAATAAATTAACTAAAGAATGTTTTGGGTTTTGAGATTTAACAACCAGAAGAGAAATGATTTAATGGTTGCTATAGCTATCTGTCATTACATGGAGGAAGTGCAAGGTAAGTGTTATACATAAGGTATAGTCTTAAATGTTATGAAATTGCATCAGTTTTTAGAAAGGTTGCTGTTGAAAAAGACTGTATTCTCTTTTACTTAGACAACATCCGTTAATGTTTAGGTCTCATTCGTAGGCCTAGTGACCTTGGGCAAGTCACTTAAAGTTGAGATAATGATAGTATCTACCACACAAGGGAGTTGTGAAGAACCAAAGAGATATTGTATAAATAAAAATGTTTTGAAAATCATAAGAAATCATAAACTATGACCTGTTAAGAAATGATAAACTCTCTTGGATGTACTGAAGTTGTTATTCTTAGAAGAGTTCTTCAATTCTATTTTAGTAATTCTGAATTATTTTTCAGAAGTGCATTTTTCCCCTTAGCACTTTGGTATGATACTCACGCATATGAAACAATGTACTTTAGCATTATATGCATACTTAAAATGGGAATATTCTCACTGCATGATTAATGTGAGGGTGAGAAGCTAGTTCAAAATATTTATGGCATGTTTAAGGCTGATTAATCTTATGATCTTTCAAAACTGATCTGTTTAACAGTTTCTAAGCTAAAATAGGATGTATGTTATTGAGCTATAAAGGTCTTGGAATGAAGTTTTATCCTATCTTCGTATTTGTGTACAAACAAGCACATGAAATGGCATTTTGCTGGCTGAGCTATAGGTCAGACTCTGCTGTCTGTCTGCGTTGGTGGGTGGGGAGTTGGAGTGTGTATCCGGGGGGGGGGGTGGTTCAACATTTCCCCCAAAAGTTTGTATACATTTATTGATCAGTATGCAGCTTTCATTTCATAATCGGCAGAAGAGAATGTGTTCTGCTTGGGCACAGAAGCGAGGTGAAAGGAGAGATAGAAAGATTCAGTGTAGTGGAAGGCGGAGCGTCTCCTTCCTGCCTCACTCCTTGGATCCAAGCTAATCAGAGGAATGAGGGTCCGATGCTGTTGGAAGTGCTTTTATGAGAGGATTATGAGCCTCTTGGCACAAACACGTGACAAAGTATTACAAAGTTGAGGAGGCAGTTATTCCTACCACTTTTGGATAGGACTGTAGTGTTTGATGAGTCTCTAGAGACCGAATATAAGCAAGAATGTAGGTCACAGAAACCTCCATGTGCTGTTGGCAGGAACATGTCCCAGATCAGCCCTTGTTGAGTACGGTACTTGGTGAAATAAAGATTGTATATCATGCCATGACCCTTGCCCCTTCCTCCACCTCACTCCTGGCCTGTAACCACAGAAACCTCTATCTGGTGGAGAGGAGTTGAAAGCAACTTAGTGTTCAAAATTAGGAGAATGAATAAGTAAAATGAGATGAATATATACTATGAAGTACCACAAAGCCCTCGGAAACAATTAATTCTATCTACATATAGCCATGTAGATAGATTTTTAAAGAAGTGTTGAGTAAAAAAAAAAAAAAAAAAAAAATGTTAGAAACAGAATCACACTCCTGATCACCATTATTAATCCATTCACTACTGCACGGTCCTACAATCCAATCACCTCTTCAAGCTTCACCTTTCAATTACCACAATAGGATTTCCCACACTGTTAACAGTCACAGTGGGGGTAAGTTTCTAACACATAAAACTTGGGGGACACAGTTCAAGCTTCAGTGAATTTTTAGAGACATAATTCAATCCACTACACACCAGGATAATAATAAATACGTATTGTTACCTAACTTGGCAGCTTCGATTTCATTATATAGTAATGAGTAGATGACCTAGTACTGAGAAGTATTGATAGTATATATAAAATTCTTAATTAAAACATGTCAGAAATTGGAGAATCTTTGTAAATACAGGTGGATTTAAAGGTAGGAAGTATTCTGTTTTCTAGGAATTCCACAGTATCTCCTCTTCTTGTATTACATGCAGTGCCTGGTGCTTATGCAAAGAAGATTTGTCTCTTTCTCAATTTCTTTTTATGCCCTTTTTGGCTTCTTAGGTCCAGTGCTGATGGGAAAAGGAGAAACCTTGTTCTTCTGTCTTGCTTAATTTGGGTTTTATTTCTGTCCAATTAAGAGATTCTTAGACATACAGGAAGTTGAATAAGCTGGTTAATTATTTATGCTCTATAGAATTAGGTTTTGCTGCCAATCACCTTATGTTCTTTACTTCCTGTGATATATAGAATAATGGATCCCAAATATGTTCACATCCTAATCCCCAGAGCATGTGAATATGCTACCTTATATGACAAAGAAGAATTAAGGTGTTAAGAAGATGAAATGGGGCTGGCTGATTAGCTCAGTTGGTTAGAGTGTGGTGTTATAACACCAGGGTCAAGGGTTTTGATCCCTATACCAGCCAGCTGCAAACAAACAACCAACCCCCCCAGTGAAACAAAAACAAACAAACAAAAAACCCAGAATAGAATAAAGGTTGCTAACCAGCTAAACTAAATTTACAATATGGAGATAACAGAAATACATGAAACCGGATAATTTGTAGAGAAACAATATTTATTGCTTTATTGCTTACAGTTTCAGAGGCTGGGAGCTCTAGAGTCCAGGGAACACATCCGGTGAGGACCTTCTTTAGTAGAGACTTCAGTGGTGCAGGGTATCACGTTGCGAGATGGTGGATGGCTTGAGCAGAGAGAGAGAGCTCCTCATGTGTTCTCCTTTTAAAGCCATCAGAACCAAGCCCATGACCACCATTAAATCCTCAATGGACTAATCCATTCACACTGGCATGGTTCTCAACATCTAATCACCTCTTTAAGGCTCCATCTTTCAATGACCATAATAGGCTTTCCCATTGTTAACAGTTACGGAGGGGATTAAGCTTCAGTGATTTTGTGGGGACATTCAACCCACAGCAATCACAGATTAAGCAGGTGAGCTTAAGGTAATCATAAAGATCCTTAAAGGAGGGAGACAGAGTTCAGAATCAGACGGTAGGAGAGATGTGACCATGGTCAGAGAGATGCAGCATTGCTGGCTTTGAAGATGGAAACAGGAGGCTATGAGCCAAGGAATGTGGGAAGCCTCTAGAAGCTGGAAAAGGAAGGAAATACATTCTCCCCTAGAGCCTCCAGGGTAGAACGTGGTCTTGTTGAAATCTTCCTTTTGCGTGGTGAGACCTGTGCCAGACATCTAATTTACAGAACTGTAAGATAATCAAATTGTGTTGTTGTAAGCCACTAAGTTTATGGTAACCTATCATGGCATCAGGAGAAAATTAACACACTCTCTCTGTGTGTTTATTGTTATTCAGGCATAATCATGTACCGGTACAATAATGCACCCTCAAATTTAAGCTGTTCCTACCTGTTGAGGACATCATTTCTTTTTTTCGAAGAGTTCATTTGTTTTTAAAAGCCATTAATCTTTGGCCTCAAAAGGTAAGTTTCAGACCAAACTATTAGAAAAATATAGAGTACTTATTAGTCACTGCAAAAGGAGAAAAAAGTCAATGCAAAATATTAATATTTCATATATTTTATGGAAAGAACAAACCTCAGGCTATTCTTAGTAATTAGAAAAAAGAGAATTTAGTTTTTATTTTAAGTTAATATTTCAAAGTTTTAGTCAGCACTGAGTTATTTTGTCCAAGACTATATAGTAACCAAAATAAATTATGTTTGGTGCCTGGGTTAAGAAAGTTTGGGGAATGGTAGTATTAGACAAATTTGTCAATATTAGCACAGATTAGTTATACAGAAAGCTATATTTTTAGAGTATCGAAAGTACTAAGATGACAACATAAGCTTTGTAAGAAGTGGTTCCCATTATATATATATATATATATATATATATATATATATATATATATATATATATATATACACACATATAGTAACATAGTTAATTATACATTCCTGTGGGGTAAAGAGTTGAATATCATTACTTGTGTGCAATATGTGATGCTCAAATCAGGATAATTAATATATTCAGCATTATACAATGTACTCATTTTTCATGGCCATATACCAATTCCTCCATTATAACTTCTTTTTCTAAATTGAGAAGTTTTTCATTTCATTAGACTGTGAATGTGTGTGTGTGTAAATATGCAATGAAAGCTTATGACCAGGGATTGAGGCTGTATGAAGTACTTTGAGTGACCAGTGTACCATTCCAGGTGGAATGCTAGGGTACTGTGCAAACCGTATAACATGGATGTGAGAGTTTGATCAACCTTGTGCTCTCACGACCCTTCTGACGAGAGGCAGTGTGACATAACCAGTGTGCTTCAAAGAACAGGCCTGAGCAGACCCAGCCAGATAGGATTTCATGGGCAAAAAAAGATTTACTTTACCTTTCGTGTTGGTTAATTTTAAGTGTCAGCTTGATGAGATTAAGGAATACCTAGAAACCCAGTAAAGCAATGTTTTGGGGTGTGTCTATGAGGGTGTTTCCAGAAGAGATTAACATGCAAACCTGAGTGGACTAGGTGAGAAAGATCCACCCTCAATACGGGCAGGCCCCAGCCAATCTACTGGGGGCCCAAAGAGAACAAAAATGAAGGAAAAGGTGAATCTCTTGTTCTATTTCTGCTGGAGCTGGGATACTCTCTTCCTTCCTCTCTGTGGACATCATAACTCGAGACTCTTCAGACATTCTGTTCCAGGACTTACACACCTGCTCTCAGGGCTTTGGCGTTGGACTGAGAATCACACCATTGGCTTCCCTGGTTCTGAGGCTTCTGAACTTGCACTGAGCCACGCGACCGACATCCAGTTTGCAGATGGGACTCCTCAGCCTTCATAACTGTGGGAGCCAATTCTCCTAATAAATCTCCTCTTATGTATTTATATACATATCTTATTGGTTCTGTCTCTCTGGAGAACCCCGACTAACACACTTTTCCTAAGTTGCTGTTGAAGTATCCATTTAATGCATGAAAAACTGGAAAACATTAAGATGCCTAAATCTTTTGAGAGACTAGAAAATTGAATGTGATATTTAAATAGAGTCATGTTTTAACACATGCCGTGGGGGAATAGCGCAAGAGAAGTGCTGAGAATTTCTCTGGCAAACTTGGACCTATGTTGAGAGGGAGATTTAAGTGTGTGTGTGTTTATTATATTGAACCACTGCTGAATTAATAATTAGTGAACCTCCTGCTGAAAACTAAAGGAGATGCTTTTCGTTCAGCTTCACGTATTAGCAAGTCAATTTGTATGTTTTTCAGAACTTTTTTTTTAGCAGAATTATTTTATTACACTATTTCCGCAACTTTTTGCTGCTTCAAAAAGTACACATACAAATTGGATAATGGAAAGCTGTATGTTTAAGTGTAAAAGAAGCACAGACTTACTTGGGGTTCAATAATTATGAATGCCCTTTAATACCACATGTAAATTCTTAGGGATATTGGTGTCGTATGGTTGACATGAGACTACAATCTCAGCATCATTCACTCCCCCCAGAAAATGAAAACTCATAGATAACTTTCACTAATAGGGTACCTGGTAAAGTCTTATAGCAAATGGGTACGGTACTCTTACATGGTAACATAAGAATTTTTGCCATGGCACTAGTGCAATTCTACAAGTGTTAAAGGTAGATGAAGAATATTGAATGAGTTTATGTGAATTGGAGAATTAAGGAAATTTACATAAATTTGTATGTATGTAACATTTTACTCAGGTAACTCCACAGAACTGTATCTGTTCTGTCTTCTGTTTTTAATACTGCAAGTGAATTGGACTCAAAACTTATTGATTTGTACAAGTGATGTACAAATATGTAACTTTATTTTTTGCAACTAATCTCATCTTGTTCTCCCCCATTCTTGCTGAAAATGTCTGGGCTTGCCAATCAAAGGTATCTCAATCTCTCTTGCTGTAAAACTTAATCACCTTGAGTTAATTACTCAATATTTTAAGTGCTCTCTGCTCTTCCTATTTTTCTCACATTACATCTGGATGCAAAAGGAAATCTATAGAATGTGATGATGTGGGTTGATGGATGACAGGGGGAAGTGGCTGCTTAAGTGTCTAGAGCTGTTGTAATTCACAGGTGATTTTCTCATCTTGGTCAAGGACCAAATCTCATGTTAATTCAGTGTGTATCTTGCTCCAGTTGGTGCTGCGGATTCCTCTACAGCCTCTATTCAATTCTGGGCTTGCATGGTCCACCTTTGGCTTTGTACAATGAGGTCCTTTTGTGCCTATCTTTGGTGACTGGTTAGCACCCTCCACAGCAGTACACAACCGTTCTAGGGCATTTGGTAGCATCCTAAGGAATCATCTCAGATGGATGTGATTAGATGCTCTGCTGACCATGGGGCCTCCCCAGAGGCATGGAATGTTCCAGGCTGTGTCCAGGGAAGTAAGAAACAATCTTCCTACCTAGGATCTCCAACCACCACTAAATGTTTCCTAGGGGATCTTTGTTGCAACTTCTTCTGAGATTAGATTCAGAGGAGAGAGAGGATAGTAATGTCTTACCTTATGCCTCTTTCTTTTTCATTCATGCTCCAGCATTTTAACATACAGGGATTAGAAGAAATTTCTTCCCATGGGATGTAAACTTTCCTAATAGGTATGTTTATGTATGTTTACTAAGACTAAATGCAAAATTATGCTCAGATATGTAAGCTTTGCTCTTAATATGAAAAACACATTTTTATTTTTGTGAGTTTTACAATCATCCAACATACCCTCAACCAAGTGAGGTTTTAAAATCACTTATCTTATAAGGGAATGTAAGGATAGCTCATGAAATCTCCAAAGCTAAGCAGGTTTCCTTTGTTCTTGGTTGTATCCAAAGACATGGGGAGGCAAAGTTGTGGGAACGGGAGTTGTCCAGATTTATGATCCCTCTAAAGAGTTGAAAGGAAAAACTCTTTATCCCTCTTGGATATTCTTCTTACAGCCAAATTTGGAGTTTTCCACATACAGTGGCCACAAGGTGGCTGTTGGTTGATGTAGTTTTTCTTTACCTTCAAAGACTAGTGGAGAGAAGGAAGGGTGCTTTTGTAAGTGCTTTGTAAAGGGCAGTTTTGTTGCTCTGGTGTGATGAATCTCAGGTATCTGGGATGCCAAGATCCAAGCTGATTTCAGTATTCCTGAAGCCTGACTTTGACACAGGCCAGGTTGGCATTTGTCCTTGTGCCATACTATGCACATTACTGGACAATGAGAGGCTGCACTAGGGAGAAGCTAAGTCATAAGAAAGGGACCTTGGAAGACTAAGCTGTAGACAAGTTTACAGGAAGATGGGGTATGGAAATCAGAGAGCATCATTCCCTGAGCCAGCTCATAGAGGGGTGGGTGGGCTTACGATGGCTGTTGAATTGAAGGGTAGAAATATTTTGAGAGGTTAAAGGAACAGACATGAAGCAAACAGCTACATCAGCTAATAAAATAAATGAACCATGTTCACCTTCATGGCCACTGGAGGGAGGAATCCATGGGTTGAGTGCCTTGTAAAATCTTTCCACTATCCCTTGGGGAGAGGAGGAAATGAATCCCTCACTACTGGACAGAAGAGCACTAAAGACACCACCTGTAAAGAAGGGAGCACCCCATCCACCCCTTACAGCAAAGAGTCTTTACCTCAAGTCTTTGAACTTTTAAGAAACCCATCTATGGCAGCCAGGGTGACATGATGTGCAAACCTGTGTATGTGCCTTTGTGCATTCTGTCTCATGAGAGATTCTGGAACCTTCAGCAGATCCTAAAAGGAGTCCTTGACTCCAAAACATCAAGGGCCATTAAATTAAAGTATTACACTAACAAGTCACTTATGACTTGATACATTAAAATGCTTTTTCCTTTCCCAGAAATTCCAGTCAAAGAGAGAAAAGTCACTGATCACAGTGTTCATTTCTATTTTCATGAATCCCTTTCATGATTAAAGTCATGCAAAAATGCCCACTTAAAAGAGAACAACAAAAACAACAACAAAAGAGAACAAAGGCTTGTTTTGGACTTCTTGTGAACACTCGCATAGGGCCCTTTACTGCAAAAAAGCAAGCAATTAAAAATATATTCAAGTCATTGGAATTCCTTATAGGGAAACGTATAGAGCTTTGAAAATTCATTTGTGAGCTGAGACATGTGTGTAAGGACTAGCAGTAGCTTATGATAAATAACTTACTGTAAAGGGCAAGTTTCAGTGAGGAATTAACAATTCGTCCTCAGGAGGCCTTTATTTACTATTAAAAACCTGAGTGCCTTTTGTTGTTACCAGGCTGATAGTTACAGGGAAATTGATTCTCTTCACAGAATTTCCTGATGGTCCCAATAAACCATTAAGCACTCCTGGTCTTATCCTCCTTGGTTTAGTAGCTGCTCTGCAGTGGTCAGCATCATTCTCTCTGCAGCAATTAGTGGTAATAAGTAGAAGCTTGCACAATTGATGGTGCAGCATGCCCGGACAGTGTGGAAGCAGCAGTTATGAAATGCTTCACTGAGTAGAGCTCATGTCCTACCTGCTTCCTCCCATCAATTTTCCAGGTAGCAGAGCCTAAAGAAGGCACAACACTGGAGGTGCAGGGACAGTGGAGCCCAGATGCAGCACTTTCTTTCCTGGTCAAAAGGACCAGCCTTTGCTTAGCGTGACTGCTATAAATTCCTTCTTCTATCACCCAAACTGAAGCTTCTCCTCCATGAACACTAAAGAGGTTTTGAGGAAAAGAGGACAATGAGTGGTGGGAGGGGCATGCACATGATTTTTTCCTTATGTTTCTGTCTTTCTGCTACACTGTTTTTGATTTCTAGCATTTCCTTCTAATTCTCTCTTAGAATTTCAGTCTCCTGCTTATGTTACCCATCTGTTCCTGCATGTTGTCTACTTTTTCCATTAGGGCCTTTAGAATATTAATTGCAATTGTTTTAAATTCATGATCGGATACTTTCATCATCCCTGCCATATTTGATACTTGTATCTCTTCAGACAGTATTTTTTTGCCTTGTGATTTTTGTTGAAAGCTGGCCATGACGTATTGGGTAAAAAGAGTTCTGGTAAATAGCCCTTTAGTGATGTGGTGGTAAAATGTGTGTGGGGGGAGCATTTTGTCCTCCTGTGATTAAGTCTTAGTTTTTTAGGGGGCCTGTGCTCCTGGGCTGTGAATTTCACAATGTCTCTTAGTCCCTTCTACCCCCTATCACCACCTTAGGTGGGATAGGATGGCTAGAGAGGGCTGGGGTTTGGTATTTCCCTACTCCCAAGTCAGTTAGGCTCTGGTAAAACTTCAATAGTTTGGCTCTGGTAAAATAACTTCTCTTGAGTGCAGGCCTTGTTTAAAAGAACAGAATGCTCTAAATATTTTTAAATTGTTATTTTCCCCCTCTCCCTGCCAGAAGCACAAGGAGATTTTTCTCCAGTCTTCACTGTGATAACCTAGTAGAGCTCCTAGAAAATTCACAAAACTTTCAGGCTCCCCTATAATTGGACCCCTTGGAGTTTTTGACTCTCAGTCTTGTCCACACCAAGCTTCCAACAATTTGTCAGATACAGTTTAGGATTTGTTCCTACAGAGGTTTCTGTGTGTAGTTTTCTGCTCTAGAAAGTTGTGGTTCCTTTTATCTGCTTGTCTGTCTCCAATTTGGGGGGCAGTGGTTTAACCTGTGACCTCACTTCTCTGACAGATCTAAGAAAAGTTGTTGATTTTTCAGTTTTTTCAGCTTCTGTTTTAGTCCGTTTTGTGTTGCTATAACAGAATACCTGAAACTGGGTAATTTATAAAGAATAGAGGTTTATTTGGCTTACGATTCTGGGACAGCTGCATCTGGCACGGGCCTCAGGCTGCTTCTACTCATGGTGGAAAAGTGGCAGGCAGCCGGCAGATACAAGCAGATCAATGGCGAGAGAGGAAGCAAGAGAGAGCGAGAAGGCACCAGGGTCCTTTAAACAATCAGCTCTCGTGGGAACTAATAGAGTGAGAACTCCCTCATTTATCCCCTCTCCCCCAGGGAGAGCATTAATCCACTCATGAGGGATCCGCTCCCATAACTCAATCAGTTTCCAACACTGCCACATTGGGGATCAAATTTCCACATGAGTTTTGGAGGGGACAACACATCCAAACTCCATCAGCTTCTTACTTGTTGTTCGGATGGAGTGACTTGGGAGTCGACTTCCAAGCCTCTTCTGTACCCATAGGAAACTGAAAGTCTGTCTTTACCATTCAAGTAAAAAAAAAAATTAACTCATTCATTATGTTTTATAAAAAGATTTTGGAAATCTTCTCTGCTATAAAAGAATCCTCTCTAAGCATTTCTGACAACCTCACAGTTTCATTACCCAGTATATGTGGATGGTCCGCAAAATTATGTCTCTGACTCTGGCTTCTCTATTATGCCTTATATTTGCATGTCCATCTTCCTGCTAGGTTGATATATTTGAATAAGCAAACCTCAGACTCAAATGTCCAAACTGGAAGTCAATATTTCTTTGTCCCTATTCTGGGAACTTCACTTACCTCCTTTTCTTTCAACAGCATCTGCACTCTCAATTAAGGCACTGACATTTATGCAGTTCTCCAATTTAAGAAAATAATCTATCTTCCTAGACTGCTAATTGCTTAGTTTCCCACTTGCAGTCAATGAACATGACCTGCTGCTTTTACTTCCTAAGGGTTTCTTGGATGCATTCTCCAGTCTCCACACTATCACCATGGTTTTAGTTCAGGCCATGTAGACTCATTCCTGGATATTGGAAAAGCCTCTTAGTGGGTCTCCATATCTTCAATGTCACTCTTAAATTATCTCCTTTACACTGTACACAGGGTGTCCTCTCCACAGCTGCATTCAGCATAAGCCTTCAAAGTTGGTTACTTATTCTGTTCTATAGTATAATCTCCATTCTCCTTTACTTTGTTCCTTTTAAATATGTTATCTTGTCTCATTAAGTATGGCAACATAATCCCCTGATTTCTTCCTCATATAACTAGCAACAGTTTCTCATTCTCTTTCCGTGGTCCCTAGTCCATGGCCATTGCCTTTACGTGATGTGATTGTTCCTCATTTGTAGGCTTTGTATAAATATGTGTAGTCTGACGGCCTCAACACCTTCTTGAACTATACACTCTTGGGTTTTTGTGCAGTTGCCATTTACGTGATTATGGATCCAAATAATTATTTTTAGTCCAGACATCTTTGCGGAAATGCACCTGTGCATGTGACAGGAATTCCAAATGCAATATGCCCCAAACTGAATTCCTCATTTTGTCCCCAAATCCCCCACTCTTTTTGTTCATGTGTCTCATGTAAGTATTAGCATTATCATCAACCCACTTGCCCAGGTCAAAAGATGTAGAAACACACCTAGTCTTCCTCTTTTTGCTTTAGCTACAGTAATTCTCTGGGCAATCCCATCTTGTCCCTATGGTTCTAAATAATATCTAAGTGCTGATGTCTCCCAAATTTCTACCTCCAGCTTGGTAGAAGCTCACATGTAACTCCCTATTCAACCCCTCATATGTAACTCCCTATTCAACACCTCTGCTAGGTGTCTAGTAGGCAGACTGCACTTACTGTGTTGGTATTCATCAGTACTACTCTGCCACTACTCTTTGCCATTTTGGTTAATGGTATGGTCCTCCCATGTCTCTAGCCAAAAACTGAGGACTCCAACTTGATATCTCATCTCTTGTCATTCCTTCTCATATTTATCCCATCAGCCAATTCTATCAGTTTTGCACCCCCTGACTTCTAAATCCAACCACTTCTCGTCATCTTTCCTGCTTCTACTCTAATCTACGTTATTTGTTTTTGTTTGCATTACTGTAAAGACTCCTCGATTTGACCTTCTGATTCTACTCTTGACATCTCTCATCACCTAAAATGTCTAAAGAGAACTTATGAAAAGGACGTATTAATTTATATCATTCCTTCGCTTTCAAAACCTCAAACTGCTGCCCTTTAGTAATAATTATTTGGATCCATAATCACGTAAATGGCAACTGCACAAAAACCCAAGAGTGTATAGTTCAGGTGCATTACCAGGACCTCAAAATCACATGACACCTGGCTGCTGTCTGTATTATTCTCTCCCTTCCCATTTGTTTACTTCTCATTTACCTTTGTTCTCACCCTTTCTTTTCTTTTTATGTAAACATAGTTGAGCGTACATATGTGCCAGGTCCGGAGCTGGATATCAGTACCTGCCTAGAACGCTTTCTCCACGTTTCTTCCCCATACAAAGTATTATCTTGTCTGTGAAACTTTTCACACATCTGAGTGAGGGAAAGTCCTACTGTGGACTCCATAGTACATGCAAATCCCCTTTTCAAATGCCCATCTTCCTTCAAAGGCTGAACCTCTCAAGAGCAAGGACTGTGTCTTATTTACCTTTACATTCACCAGTCTCAGGGTCAAGCACATGTTAAGTGTTTATTAAATGTCAGTTGAACAAAGAGGGAGAGAGAGAACAGAACCAGTACTTATGAAGAGTAAGGTACTTTGCCAGGTGTTTTGCATGAGCAAGAAGAGAGGAGGGCACTGAAATAATAGACAGTGAAACTGTGTCTTATCTTCCTTTCCACTTGCAAGAAGATACTGGTTCTTCTGTTTCTAAATGACACAATGAATTTCGTGACTCTATTGTATGCAGTATCATGGGTACTTTTTCCTCCATGCACACCACACAGTGGTTGAGTATGTGTGTGTTGGTCAGATCAGTCTATAGCATTAAGGAACACTTGTCATCAATATTTACCTTGGGAGTAACCCTTGCTTCCTTCCCTCCCACCTGTTTCCCCCTTTCCTCCTCCTCATCATTTGATTACATCTAAGATTTGCTCTTCTTGTGTACCATGTAGGCAGACAGGAGCAGGAAGAACTTCTCCAACTTTTCTATTTTCATCTTTCATGTTGCACAGAATAGAAAAAGTGTATGGCTGAATAAGAAATAAGGTACAGTCAAAGTTCCTCTGAGTATTGTTAGAAGGTATAGTTGATTAAAATTTGAGGATATTACTTATAAAAGATTGTCTACTTTGTGGAGAAAAGGTCCATGAAATGCATCCATAAATAACTAAAATGAATAATACCATTTCCCTTAAGAGATAGATTAAAAAATGAGTTTTTTTTCCCCCTAAAACAAGTCAAATTGTAAAGAAGGAGAATAGACCCACTTGTGAATTTAAATGAATGCCCAAACTCTTACAATTATAACTGCATTTCTTAGAAAGAGTTAAATATTTCTGAAGGATTACAAACTAAATTTAATTCCAAACCTCTGTAAGGATAATTTATTAAGTAGAAAGTGCCACTTAGAAAGGCATTACTTCTGTACATAGGATTTCTTTTGGTCATTGTTTGTTTGTTTTTTATGATCACTGGCATTCCTGCAGAGACAGACAGTATCTCCTACCAAAGGAGCTAGACAGAGACAGTGAATAGTTTTCATGTCAGGTTTTATTGCCAAATAGGTTTGCCAAAAACTTATAGACATACTTGTGGTTTTCATAACATTTTGGATTTTGGAATTGTGGAAATGGGATTTCAGCTTTAGCTAACCAATTACTCCCAGCCAAAAACTTGAGAATGTTCCAGGGTGGTGGGAGGATTCTGGGAGGTGGGATCCATCCTGGCCTAACGGAAGAGCGGATTCTTCAGGTCCCTCTTCTGCTAGCCTTCAGGGATGTTACTCAATTTTTTTTTTTCTTTTCTCCTTTGGATTCTCAAATCATACCCGATGACCCTGGATTGAACTTTAAGAAGAGTTTCTTTAAATGCAAACAATTTTTTTGAAACAGCAAGGTAAAAATATGGTTTGGGTGACTGAGCCAGCAAGATTGGTATTGTCACTTACCAAGTGTTGGCTTTATTAACTATATTATTAAATGTTTCTGAAATGTAAGGAAACATTTATAAACAAAGCAAGACTGAAAATTGCCAGCTCTTCATATCAAGGGAGATAGGGACAGCTACATCCAAGAATTAATAATTCTGAGCATTTTTACCCTTGATAAGCATTTAAAAATACATTTTGAAAGAACTGAGTACTTTTTAAATACAATGAATTGGAATAATTGGCAAATCATTGGTGCCTACACATTTTCTTAAAGAACAAATAACCTACATTCTTCCATAGACATCTTCTTATCTGGAAGTTAGGAGAAATTGTTCTGTGTCTGAAATGCTACATATGAGTAATTATATCTGTCAAAATTTGTGCACTTTTGTTATTATAATAAAACCTTGTCTTTCCTTGGCCGTGCTAGAACTCATTACTTGAAAGAGATTTGCTGTAGCCACAGTTACTGTGCCTTTGGAAGAGGTAAGTTCTCCTGACTTACTTCTAATCTTGCTTTTGTGCTAGTGCCAGAAATCTTGATTTCATCATCTCATTTGTGAAAGAGCCATCTTCCAATATTCAGTCACTTCGGGGTCTTAGGAATGAGGAATTGAGTCCTGTGCCTTTTGCTCTCCTGGAGTAAGAAATGTAGGTTACTGGGTCCACGTGCCAGAGATACGGGCATCAGCAGGGAGAGAGGGAAGGGACATCACAGCACTGAGAGTTCACTGCTCTTTTTCATGATAATGTGTTTTTGACTCCTCTTCCATTTGGCCACTTATCTCTCCCAACTCCCTACCTTATGGTTTAAATTGCTATATATTCATATAAATCTTTATTTATTTATTTATTTATTGAGCTTAGTGCACTGAACGTTTCTACTCATGCATAAAAGATGACCTGAAAATTCCCATCATGGCTGCAAAAAGTATTTATTTATCATTTATTTATTTATTTATTTATTTTTGAGAATCAAGTTCTGAGGTAATGTCTCCAAGAGACAAGTATTTATAGTTTTGCTGTAAGATTTGGTTCTGTGTTTTTTTTTCTTTTTTCCCCATCTTGTTTTTTTATTGGGAGAAAAGAGGGGGAATTAAAGATATTACAGAAAGAAAGTTTCCCTTGGTGGTTAATTTTAGGTATTTTGTGAATAGATGAAGTAGATGGGCTTTTGAAAAAAGATAATACTAAAGGAAATAGGATGCATTATATATAGATCAGCAGTTATAAGGAAATTCATTGCAGAGTTGATCTGAATAATGTTGAATTGCTAATTTTAAATTAAATGCAATCTTGATATGAAACAGATAATTTAACCATAAAATTTTTATATTTTGATTTGGGGTACTGATATAATCCTTAGAGTCAAAAAGAATTATTTTCAATCATTTTGGTAAATGACCTAAATTGTATATAAATGAGCAAGGAAAATAAACAGTTTTGCATCATTTTGAAAATTTAAAAGTTATTTTCTCCTATAAAGCTTTAGTGTTCTCATTTCAAAAAGTAAAAGGAGGAAACAATGGTGTTCTATATAAACATCCTAAATTTTAAAACATTTTTTTTTCAAAATATAAGAAACTCAAAAACTATGGCTTTGTTTCTTTATAATGAAGAATAATATTTGAGTTACTCCTAAAATAGGCAGTATAGTTGGCTTCTTCTGACATTTACATCTAAGAATCAGCCTGAAAATTTCCCCTACAGAGTTTCTTATGGATGAGAATCAATATCTAACTGTTGTTTTCAAATGCAACTGTGAAAATATATACGTGATACCTATGCACAGGTATTATTTAATAATATGAACTTTTAACATTTTTAATAGTGAAGTGCTGAAGTTTCATGAAGAAGGTTGGTAAATTCCTATTGAAACCTTGGGCTGGCCTTGACTAGCTTATTTTTTGCCAATCTGAATGAAATATCTAGATTTAACTTATTACAGCTCTGCAAGGTATTTCACATTAGTAACCCCAGACGAAGCCAACAGCAAAAGTCATCCAAGCTCTTGTTGGCAGAGAATGCAAATTTCCCATCCTACCTCAAAATTATTTCAAAACTATATGTTTGTCTGAGAAAATTATATTAAGTGAAACAAGTCAGGTACAGAAAGAGAAATACCACATGTTCTCACTTATTGGTGGGAGTTAGAAATAAAAAAATAAATAAACACACAAACCAATAAAGGGTGGGGAGAAGCAGACAGAACAATCACAACAATTCCTTGAGCTTGTTAAGACAAGTGAACAGATATGATGTAGTGGGGGAGGGGAGTGACGGAGGGTGGAAAGAGGAATGGTTAAAGGGTCACGGAAATCAATTACAATGTATATTGAGAAGTTAAAATAATTTTAAAAAAGAAGTTTAATTCTCACTGTACCTGTTGAGGGTGGAAATCCTATTACAGTAATTGAAAGGTGGGGCCTTGAAGAGTTGATTGGATTGTAGGACCATGCCCTAGTGAATGGATTAAAAATGGTGGTTATGGGCTTGATTCTGAGGGTTTTAAAAGGAAAGCAGTGAGACTCCTGCTCTCTCTGTTCCACCATTTTAGCAATGTGATACCCTGCCATTACTGTCGCCACCGCCAAGATCTTCACCACCTGTGTTCCCTGGACTTTGGACTTCCCAGCCTCAGAAATTGTAAGCAATAAATTTTGTTTTCTTTATAAAAAACTAACAAACAATCAAAAAAACCCAAAAGTATATATTTGTCCATAGAACACTGGCCTATTAGAATTAATACCCCAGCCCCCCAAATATGCCAAACTATGCCTATGTTCTTTCCTTCCTTTCCATTTATTAGTTAAGCCATGCTCTTCTGGCTATGGTTTTACAGACAGAAAAAAAAAAAAAGTTTGAATAATCATTTGAGAGACAGAGTGCGAAGATTCCATTTTGACATCTGATGATTGTATAGATTAACTGAAAATTATCCAAATTAACTGTACTATTTTTATAAATAATTTTAAGTCATAAATATTTAACAATATTTATATTTATTTTAAATTGGACCAAAATATGATAGTCTACTATAAACATGCATGTTCCATGCTGCCATTTCTGGTGCATTTGTCCATCTTAGTATGAAGAAAGGCAGCCCAGTCTTTAGCAGAGGTGTGGTTAACATTGAATCAGACTTTTAATGACTTGATGCAGTCAAAATAACTTTGAAAACTCCTGGAGGAGAGGTATAGGATATACCTTCATAGAGTGAACATCATTCTGTCCATAGGAATCTAATATTGATCAGGCGTACTATATTTTACAAAGATTGACAGCTTATAGCAGAGAAATTCCATCCATTAATTTATTCATAATCACATGGACACTGAGAGCAAGGAGTTTTAGAAGTTTGTGTATGTGCTAGATTGAACATCATTATAGATGCCACAGGGAGAAAATATGAATGAACTAAAAGAGTTTCTTAGGCAGATGATTCTTTGTTTGGTAGAAGGATTCACATGATCAATGCTGCATTTTCTGTAGTGAAGTGTTACTTTTAATATGTCTTTTATAGCCTGAGACACACTTTAGCTCATTCTTTCCCTACACTTTGGAAAGGAGGCAGCTACAATATTGGTTAATTATGATCTAACCGTAGACTATTTAATCAGAAAAAGCCCTCTCCTGATACCATTTGCCCACAAAACTTTCAAAAGGGGACAGCTCTGTAGTTATGTAGAGTGCATGAAATCAAACTCCAGTGTTATGTAATGATTCTTTATTTCAGCACACCTGTCCACCAAGTTAATATAGATGTCATTTGTCACAAAAAGCTTTTGAGAAACACAGTTCAGGATTCTTTCCTTTAGCCAGAAACTTACTTGGCTAGAAGGAAAATTGCTGGGGAGGGTACAGAATAACTCTTCTTCATTCTTTCCTCAGAAATGTGATCACCCTGTATTCTCTCACATTAAAACAGAAGAAGAAAGAGCCAAGTTTTCAGATGATCTACCCTGTCAGTCTTTTTTTTTTTTTTTTTTTTTTTAAAGATGACCGGTAAGGGGATCTTAACCCTTGACTTGGTGTTGTCAGCACCATGCTCAGCCAGTGAGCAACCGGCCATCCCTATATGGGATCCGAACCCATGGCCTTGGTGTTATCAGCACCACACTCTCCCGAGTGAGCCACGGGCCGGCCCTTTGGGGTTTGGAATCCCATTAGAGATGCCCTTACAGTTTCTTATTAACTACAATCCTTCCAAGAGCTCTCCAGGGATTCCCTCCTGACCACTGATCCCCTCAATCTCCACTCCCCACAGTATAACTCATAAATGATTTTTCAAAGCCCCTAAATTTCTCAGTCCTCTTTTGTAAACTGTCACAATGAAGGTATTTTTAAAAAATTAATGGGATATTGTATTCCTGGGAGAAAATGACCTGGTCAACTAAATTAGTAGAAATTAAGACTTGTTAAAGAAATATAGCTTGCTTTTCTTAATAAACAACTGAACTTACACCATTTTGGCATTTCTTAACTTCTTTTTGTAATTTCTTGATCATTTTTCTGTTTTCTCCACCAGACTTTTAAGTTCCATGAGGCAGGAACAGTGTGTGCCTATTCATACTGTGTCTCTAGATGCACAGAGCTTAGCTGATACTTAAATATTTGCTAAATAATTGAAATAATAAGTGAACCCAAGCAATAGAATATGTGGGGAAAATATTGTGATTATACAGGTATATAATTCTCTCCTTATTGTTTAGGATTCTTGGAATTTGACCCCCCAAAACTTAGAGAAAACTGTCTGCTCAAATTAGGAGTGACTCCTTTCCATGAGCCAGGCCTAATTTTTAATAATTTAAAAATAGACAATGATGCAATAATTGCAACTTAACCAAAGACCTTAAGACAAGTCAAAGGTTACCTTACTACCTTTTTCTCTACTTAAAGTGATATTGCACAAAATCCAGATGGCGCCGTGATGGTCTCAGCTTTCTGTTTCTATCATTTCAGTGCTTTATGAAATAAAATTTTTGGAAACCCTCACCTTGCAGCTTTGGATGTTAGAAATAGGATATTAAACAAAACAGCAACAATAACAACAAACAAGGCATCTGTTTCAAAAAATGTAGGCATTTCAACCCATCTATTACGAAATCTTAGGATTGAAATGATAGACTTGATGACATCAAACCATAACTCCATCCCTTCATTGCTTCTGGGTTTGTAGGCCCTTCTTTGCTAATTACAACATCAAACAAAAGGCCCATACAAAATTTTTTATCAGATATTTTGTTTGGGAACTTCCAACATTACATGTTTGGTTTGATGTAATGATATGAAATTTACTGTTCTGCAAAGATTCATACGCTGTGTAGTGTGGCTTATTTGAGAACAATAGTTGTTTCATGGTATTTTTCTCAAGAGAAAGAGGGAAATATGGTAGATGTTAAAGATACTTTATGCCTATAAAACTCCATGTTCTCTGGCAATACTACCTCAGGCACAGCAGGAAGGATGCCTTTTACATTTTGGTAATTGAGAGAAATTGCTGCTGGATAGACAATTGCTGGGGATATGCTGAAAGAAGCATTGCAACCTCCACTGTAGTTAGAAAAAGGAAGGTGCTTGTACAGTTAGTGGCAGGACTTTGTGACTTAGAGGACCAAGGGAAGGCAGAGAGGCAGAGGATGAATGTACAGAGGCTGCTGATCTGTAAGTTCAGGTGCTAGGTTTGGGGGAGGAGGGTTGAGGAAAGTTCAAAGACTTTCTCAGGACTATAACTGAGAGGTCCTCAAAGAACAATTAGTGAGAGGGGAAAGGTATATATATATATAAACCAATGATTTTCCGACTTTGAAAACTCACACTTCTTTTGAAAACTAAACTAAGCTAAACTAAACTAAAAACCCTCCACCCTCCCTGGGTTTCTGGTATATAACACTCTAGGGACATGTGACCTCACCCCTCCTAAAGAATCGAATATTGATATTGATGATGGCAACATTGTTGGACACGTGCTCTAATCAAGGTTTGAGCAGAGGGCTGTGAGGATAACTAGGAGTAAGAGGTGATTCGCAGCACTGTCTCCTGCACTGAAAAATGCTGACACAGGGGATTATGCTGACACACAGCTGGGTTCATCCCTCCACTCTAAGCTCCGCGTTATATTTGAGCAGGAGAAACAAGATTGAATAAAGCAAAGTGTGCCAAGGAGGGGACATAGTCATACCCACTACTCTGCAAAATATTCTTATAAATATTCTCATAGTGAGGTAACCAACCCCTACACTGTAAGTGAGCTTCGTGACCATAACCCCAGGAATACCCGGTAGTGACTGGTAATGGGAATACCTCACTAGACTCTCAGCTGCAGCAGGGCGGTGTTCTCTTCTGGTTTTGTTCAGTTTTGTGGTCCAGCTTCCAACACAATGCTAGGCACACAGTAAGCACTCAACAGCAACACTTGCTGAATGCATTAATAAGGGAAGGTCCCCAGAGGTACATAAAGCACCACTGAATTGTGTTGTGGTGGTTGATGGAAGTCTTAGAAGAAATTTATTTCTGGCCAAAATCAGTACTAGCCTGTAATCAAAAATATAAGATCCACTTAAATTTTTAATTTAGTCTCTAGGGGAAAGTGGCTGTTTTATTTCTGATATTCCTCCAGTGCCTCATTTCTATGCTCTTGCAGCTTGAAATATCATGTTCGAGGCCAATGGATAAAATAAATATGATACTGAAATAACGTAAGCTATATGTAAAAAATAACTAGAATTTTCTCTGCATAAGTATTCATTTGTAATTTGTCCTTTTAAAGAAATTTTATACTTAACGTATGATCAGTATCTAGATATTAATATAAATCATGTGATATTCCCATAATGTTTTGTGTTTAGCCTGCTAGTAACAATGAGAATTCAATGGTTGTATAAACCTATTCAATAAATTCAGACCATTCTCCTTTGGGGGAGCTTTAACTAGATTTTAGTAAGAATGGTGAGTTAAATATGATTATTAAGAGACCCTTTCTACTGGATATTAATTACATGTCAGGATAATTAGATATGTTTTAGGTATTTCAAATATAGATAAAGAGAGCAGAGAAGTTTCAACTTGGCTGTTATCAGTATTGGTGAATTTCTATTTACTGGTTGGAAAATACATTTTTTTCATTGCTTACATATTTCATAATCATCACCAGATGTGCCTTAATAAAAATGGATTATTTCAACGAAAATAAATAATTTATTAAATTGTAGATGGAATGCATATTTGGCAAGCCAAAGTAAAAGCATTAACCAATTTGTGTTATTGTCATCCTAATTACTTACAGATTGCCTCAACATTCAAATCTATAAACCTCTTAGCACTTGACAACTCCCGCTGAGGCAAAGCTTTACCAGTGCTGAGTAACAGATTATTCAGCAGCGCAGGAAAATACATCAGAGTTAAGGGAAGAAGGATGATGCTAGTGGTATTAAAACTCCCTCTTCCTCTTCTTCATTCTGTGGCCTTTAATACACAGCATTGTGAACTCTTCCTGTACCGTTCAGGGAAAGAACCTCGTTTACCTTGAGAGATTATATCTGTAGTAAACTGGAGTTATAAAGTTAGAAAATTAATGAGGGACAGAGACACATTTAAAAATCAGTGCCTCCATCATTGAATTAAAATCATCCTGATATATCTTGAATAGTGAAATAAATTCGGCTTTATTTTAATTTATGATACTTTAAATATTAAACCTGTACTTTGCAAATCTGATGTTTTGTGGGATGTTGCATTTGATACTATAAATTTTAAGCCACATTATATATTTCTTTTAGCAAATTTTACTTTTATACGTGTATAACAGAGCTTTTCTATTTTACTTAGTCAAGTTTTAAACTTATAACTTTAGATTGGCTAAAAAATCTTCTTAATTTTGCTTAAAATATACTAACTACTGTCTGGTGTGAACTGAAAAGTAATAGTGTAATTAATTACATAAATTGCAACATATTTATGCACAACATCTTCCAATGGAAATAACTAAGTTGATTTAATGGACAGATAAGTTGGGGTGTGTGTGTGGGGGGTTTAAGAACCAAGTAGAAGCTGGCAAATGACTTGTTCTAGGCTAGAAAGGCACTAAACTTGTCCAATTTCTCTAAACATGAAAACAAAGTTGATGTTTATAATTCACTTGTATTTTTGTGGCTTTTTATAATAGTTTGCTTCTGCTATGTCTTTTGATTTGTGGCCGCTGTGGTCTAACATAGTTAGGGAATGTGGGATCTTGGTTAATAAAATAGCACAGTTTACATAAAATTGTCAACTCTTTCTAATCTCTCAGTGTTGAATATCTTTCTAGAGGCTCTATCATCTCTCTGTTTGACTTATGCAATAGCCTTCCAATCAGTCTCCCTGTTCCTAGTATTGACATCCTCCAATTAATTACCCTCAAAGCATCTGAAGTAATTTTAAAATTTTTAAATGCAAATCAAATCACATCAAAATTCTGTTCAAAGCCTTCCAATTGTTTCCATTGTACTTAAAAATATATACAGCATTTATTTTTTTTCAAGGCCTCCAAACCCCTATATAACTTAGCTTCAGTGAGGTCCCATTACTCTCATCTGTTCTCCTGTCCTCTACTCACTATTACAGTCACATGGTTATCTAAATATTCCTATAAAGCACCAGTTTCTTCCTCATTTAGGTCTTTTATACATCAGGACAACAGCTACTATCTTTTTTATTAGCTTCCTTCAGGTGAAAGCAGAGAGTAAAATAACATCAAAATCCACCAGGTTACAGTAAAAGACTGCTTTCATCTAACTTTAATTATTATATCAGGAAGCCTAGGCAGCTATTCCAAAAATTATTTTGTCCTCTTAAATAAAATTATTGCAGTCAATTGAGTTTTATGCCTTTTCAGCATTCAAAAAAAATTATATTATGACAGGAAAAGTATTTGAAATTTTGAATTCTTTGCTATTTCTATCATCTCCTCTATGCCTACCTCGGAAAGGCTTTGGATTAGCTTTTGGAAATTAAGTCCATTAGAATTTCAGAAAATGTGCTAATTATAGAGACTTCATCTTTTCTTTTATCAACAGCTCTAGGTCTGTTGGTATGGCACCACAATATGCTAATTACCACTATGTTTAGGCTAGGACTGATATTTTAGGTTTGCCATATTTTTAACTATGTATCTCTGTGTGTGTGTGTGTGTATATGTATGTATGTGCTACTTTTAATATCAAATATATAGCAAGTTTTCAGAACAAGTATGCAGTTAAGAGAAAAAAAGTTCTTTGGACTATGTCCCCACCAGTAAAATTGAACGAGTTACCATGTATACTTTAGTTTTACAGTCATCTGAAAGAAGGTGATGTTTGCTCAGTGCCAATCCCTTAGGAAGATCAGGCAATTCATTTGATAGCATCTGCAGAGTGTTCTGAACACATCAGCACAGGATGTTCTACAAACAGGATGTATTATTATAATCATAGTCTCTATCTCTTCTGCACCTAGTAGAGCATATGATTTGTCATCCATCTTATACTGATGTTGTAGGGATTAATGAGATAATATCTATAAGGTACTTAAGGCTCTTTGGAATCAGGGTGTTATGTAAGTACAAGGGGATCTGATTATTATTAACCCAATACATTATGTTGACTCCTCACTGTCTCTTTTTATCAAGAGTAGATGTAAATGACTGATCAAATTCACGCTGAGAAAAACAGCAATGTAACATTAAGTTGCTTTGGAAACTGGAGAGTGTGTGTGTGTGTGTGTGTGTGCGCGTGCATGCAAGTGCATTTGAAATGTCATTTCAGCATCAATTCAGTGTATTAGATGAACACATTTCCATTCTGAACTGTATTGGTTACATTCAACATAAAGGGAGTATTCAGAAGTCTCAGATCTTGGTTTATGAAGCTAAATGTTTTGAACTACACACTCCATTAAGAAGAAAAAAGCAATAAAGTGAGATTTAAAGTAAAAGTTAAATGACAAGACTCCATTTCACTGCTTTTAGTCATGATTTTACGAAATCTATAGACATTTTGGCAATGAAAGACTGGATTGATGTTTCATAAAACCTTAGATATATTTCCCTTTCCTCTTAAATAGATTTCCTCTTCTTAAGAAATTTAATATTTCTCAAATTAAACAAACCAAATTTTGAATCGGAAACAGTGTATGGGGAGTATTATCAACAATCAGTAACATATTAAATTAGGTATAATGAAGAATTATAATGAATGTCTTTAGTACTGTGTTTCAAAAAAAAAATATATATATATATATAAAGGGGTCTGTAACAGATAAGAGCATTTTATCACACCTTTCTGTACTAGTGCACTCTGCTCTCTACTACTCACTCTCCCTTTATGTCTTTTAATCTCTTTGCTCCTTTCTCCATTCATCCATCCATCCATCCATCCATTAATATTATTCAAGGTTTTTCAGAGAAAAAAACCCAGTAGGATAGATGGATAGGTAGGTAGGTAGGTAGGTAGATAGATGGACAGATAGATAAATTTGCTCACATGATTTTGGAGGTTGAGAAGTTTCATGATCCACCGTCTGCAACGCAGACACACAAGAAAGCTGCTGGTGTGGTTCCAGTCAGAGTCTGAAGGCTTAAGAACTAGAGGAGGTGATGGTATAAATCCTAGTCCAAGGGAAGTAGAAACCTGCATTCCAGCTCAAGCATGCAGGCAGGAAGAGCATGAATCCTCCCTTACTCAGTTTTTTGTTCTGTACAGGCCCTAAATGGATTGAATGATGGCCACCCATATTGAGGAGAGCAATCTCTTCTACTGACTGAGTTCACAAATTCAAATCCTAACCACACCCAGAAACACCATCGTAGACACACCCAGAAATAACGTTTAATCTAGGTACCCTGTGGCCAAGTCAAGTTGACACGTAAAATTAAACATCACACCATTTATCTATCTATCTATTTATTCCTCTCACTATTTTTCATCTACCTATCTTTTTAAAAATCTACCTTTAAGTGTTTCTATGTAAATTAAAACCAGCTACAGTATATCACTGTTTTTAATATGTTAAGCTTTGTGCACAGGATGACTGTGTCCCAGTGCTACCACTTACTAGCTATAGACCTTCCATAAATAACTTTCAGATTCTGTGCCTTGGTCTTTTCATCTGTAAAAAGGGGGTAACCGTAGCCTACCTCATAGGGTTGATGTGAAGATTAAATAATAAAAAAATGTGTAAATCTTTTAAAATATTGATTAACATAGGATAAGCACTCAATAATGTTATCTATTAATACTGGTGGAAATTATTTCCTTCATAATTCTTTTTAATCTCATTTTCTTTGTGACTTTATTTATTGTAATTCTTACTTTCCCTTCATTCATTCAAAAATATTTATTGAACACCCATTCGGCATCTGTTAACTGAACATCATTTTCCAATGGATGTCTTGAGAAGAACGCTGTATTTGAATCCAGATGACTTTTTAAAAAAATCTAACTCCGCTGCATATATTTTTGTTACCTTGAATGAAGAGGCCACCTATTTTAAGCCTATTTCTCATTTCTAAAATAGAAATAAGACCATTTTCCCTGCTTGCCTTAAAGTTGTGGGGGTCAAACACTATAACAGATATGAAGTATTTCATAATGGTAAAACTATGTGGAAACATGTATTTTGCTATTGTCTCCACACTTCTTGCTTTCCACCTCTGCTCCTTGAAAAAAGATTTTGCTCAGTTTTACTCTCTACTGTGGTAGATGTCTCCCAAAGCATCTGCAATAGTGTGTATGTAAATCACCACTGGTATCTCCATATACAGTCCAAGTTTATATTGTTTTCCATATGTACTAAACTTAACTTCCCAATTCATAGAACGTTCTGTTTGCTATCATTAAACTTCTAGTTTTTTAAAAAAAATCCTGAAGTCTATTCAACTCAACAGAAACATCAAACACATCATTCTCCTACTTGAATAACTTCCATGACTCATAATCACCTACCAGTTCTTCACTTTGATCATCAAAGTTTATTATACTATGGATTATGCTTAAGGTTATAGTCTTAGTTACTAATACTGCCCTACATGTCCTCTGCATTTGAAGAAACTGGACAAATTGTATAATCATCCATGTGCATAAACTCTCCTTCCACAAGATAACTAAATCTTGTTCCATTTCTATAATGGTCCTCATTCTCTATCCATACATTAGTATACTATGTAAAAATGTGTCTTAAAATATATATAACATATCATACACACTTAGTGAATTTTTAAAAGTATGTTTCAACTGTCATATATATGAAGTAATTTTTCATCCTCTACAACTGGGTGTGTGCTCTTTTTTCTTCAAATCTCCTTTGTACCTTTCTTTTCTTTTCTTTTCTTTTTTAATTTGCGGTATTTTATTCTGCGACATAGAATACTCATACTTGATATAATTACTGTTGATTAGAGCTGTGTACACTCATTTTAAGGTATGAATCATAGCACCATATTAATAGTAAGGATTGAATTTGTAGTTTCTTTTCTTTAGTAAAATTGGATCGCAAGGAAATGTGCTGGTAGTTATGGAAGCAAACATAAATATGCTATATATCCTTGGGCGATACATAGTCTAGAAAAGAGATTTTCAACTGTTCTTTTTGTTATCAAGCAATGTACATTATACATTTTTCAACGTAGCCCTTCCTCTCATAGCTAACACTGTAGTAGTTTCCTTTTCTTTCTTTCTTTCTTTCTTTCTTTCTTTCTTTCTTTCTTTCTTTCTTTCTTTCTTTCTTTCTTTCTTTCTTTCTCTCTCTCTTTCTTTCTTTCTTTCTCTCTTTCTCTCTCTCCTTCCCTCCCTCCTTCCCTCCTTCCTTCCTTCCTTCCTTCCTTCCTCTTTCTTTCAACCATGCATTGACAACTATGAATGTTTCCAGTTTTTGGTACCTCTGATCAATATTCACAAAGCCTGCTTTCCTTAATGTGATCCAATTTAAAGATCATTTTATTTAAAAGTCAGAAGACTTTGGATAATATTCTGCCTGATTCTATCACTTATTCAGTTCATGACTTTAGGTAACATACACATTCACATCTCAGTTTTTTTACGTCAACTGGGGGTAATACCTGCCCAGCCTACTACTCAAAACTTGTGTTTGTACAAGCCAACCCACATTAAAGCACTCTTACTAAAACACCTCAGCTGATCTATCACCTTCTCTGATCAATTGTTTCCCTGTCAGATACTCAGCTGTAATTAATCCAGGGTGTAGGCTAACTGCCAAATTCTTTACTCTGCTGACGTTCACTGAACACTGGCAGTGTGTGAGCCTGGACCTCATGTGGTTTGCTATCTTATACATGGGAACTCGAGTCGGATAAGATAAAATCCATGGCCTAGAGGAACTCACATCAAATAGGAGAGACCGACATATCAACCTTTATAATAAATGTGGTATGTTAGGAAGTTTATATAGAGCGTTATGGTGAACAATATAGGGAATCAGAAAAGTTTCTGAAATGAAGATGTTGAACTGGAACTTTGTTGTAGCATCCTCTCTCCTAAGTTTTTCTTCTCCTTTCTTCTATGTGAAATTCTCATTTCACTTGCTATCAGCAAGTAGCCATGAGAAAAAAGCTGGGTGTGAAAGAGCCCCATTCAAACAGAACTGTTACGCTTTTTGATTGAGGGAAAAAGGGAAATGGACACTCATTTTGGCTGGAAGTAGGATGGTTTGCTGATAATTACATCATCTTAGTCCATTGTTTCCTTAGATTTTCTGAAGAAAAAAATATCAGTGTCCATTAGGGATGGCTGAGGTTTCCAAGGGGAATCTAAACTAACTTAACTTCCCTTCTCCCTCATCTTCTTCCTCATCAAGCTACACATGAATTAGGATGTGGTGAACCTGGGAATGGCCCTGCCCCAAGCTTAGTGAGTGTGTGTTTTCTCAAGGGTACACTGATTCCAAATGTATCAGTGGAGATGCTACTTAATAAGAGGACATCTTTCTTGAAACAGCCCTAGAGAAAGGGTAGCAGGTTTTCTAAGAAGGTAATAGAGTAGAGATCAAATTTTCCCTACTACAGCCACAGCAAGAAAAGTTATAAAGCCAGTATAGACACTGTTGGCTCACACTGTGTTGGTCATCCAGATATCCAATCTAAAACACTGTCAAAGGTATAACTGGCAGAGCTGCCAGCCAGCACCCTATAATCCTCATCAGTAGCAGGGGCAAGTTTGGACAGACTGGGAAGAAAGGCAAGTCTCATTTGTCAGGCTCCTTTTACTCCTGTCATCTTCTTCCTGTCCTCACCAAACCCATTTCATTTTAGTTTTCATTTTTTAAATATGGTTATGACATGAGTGGTTTCAAGTAGAAATAACAGGGATTTGAACAAAGAAAACTGGCAAAAAGTACCCTGGGACAAGTTTGCCTGAAATATAAATTGTTTTTATGGGCATATACTAGTTTTCATGCCGGTCTTGAGCTGTCACTTTGGGTTATTTTCACTGTAGTCACTGAGGACGTTAGCTGAAAAGCAAGCAACTGAGAATGAATGAAGCAGAGAGAAAGAGTGGCCAGAAAAGCCCCTGGAAAGCCCAGAGCCAGCCACACACACACAGGGGAGTATTTCCCCAGATCTCCTCCATACATGTGCACTTGCACACACACACACACACAGACACACACACCTCATTCATACAGAGCATATATGCTCTAAATTCTCATTTTTCTCTCCTCAAATGTACAAAATGAGGAAATAAAGCTAGAAAGTTTCTGTGAGTTCTCAGCTGTGAACAAAGAGAGAAATCAAAATCTTCTTTTCTCCACAGTCTTAGTCTGAGTTAAAAGAGATGGATGATTTTCGGCTCTTCACCTAAGAATCATGAACTCTCCTTTTTCCATTTTCTTTCTCTACCTATTGGTCATCATTAGTGTGCTTTACCTTTGACTGCAGGGCAGAGTGGTGCCAAGCCTACTCCATTAATCAAGCAACAGATGGAGAATTAAGGCCCATGAAACTGGAGAGCTGAAATCCTTTCTTTCTATCCCCTGAGATTTATGTACATTACCCAGAGGCCAGAGTTATTGAGAGATGATCGTTTACTAATAAGCTTTGCAAATGGTGGCTCTTCTAGTGTGTGTGTGTGTGTGTGTGTATGTGTGTGTGTAGTTTGGTGTGTTTAAACAGTTGAGCTGAATATTGACTCTGTATTTTCCTAAGTACTTTGCCAAACATGTCTTAAATGTAAGCTTTGTTTAACATACCTGTGGTATTCTAATGCCAGTGCTTAGTGAACACTCTTCATTCCCTAGTGTGCTTTTGAATCTAACTTAGTGCCTGAAGTGGGAGTGCCTGTTTAATATTTATAGAGACTCACAATGTAAGTACCAAATGGGGCTGATAGGAGTAAATGTTCAAGGATGGCTTCATTTTGTTTAATTCCTAGGAAGCAGGAGCAAAATGTGTGCCTCGTGGTTAGAAACAGGTCTCAAGCATTATTCCATAAGGACAGTCGATCTAGTCTGACCAAAGGCTGATTGCAGCTGTGGGATCCACCAAAATCAGGTATCCCTGTTTCTTTTTAAATGCATGGACTTTAAGTTCACAGCTCTACAGTTTTTACACGCATATATAAATAAACACGCCCAGTCAAGACAGGGAGAGTGTTCATCACCTCATAATGCTCTCTTGTGCCTTTTCCAGTCAATCCCTCCCACTCCTCACACCTAACCACTTTCTCAATTCTCTCATGATGGATTAGTTAGTTTTGTTGATTCATGAGCCTCATGTAAATGGAACCATTCAATGATTGCTTTTAGGTGTCAGCTTTCTTTCACTCAGTATATTTTGGATCCATCCAAGGGGTTATATAACTTAGATATTTATAGTAACAACAGAAAATAATAATATGAGAATTCCTTTGCCCTTATGAGTTTCACTTTTTTTCTTATTTTGTGTTTGTATGAGCCACTGATTCTTTTGTCTATGAAGTTCTGTTTCTATATGCTTCTACATTCTACACCTTATTTGTTTATTGCTAATTGCAGAAAAAATCTTCAATTTCACTGTCTGCAATTGCTCCAAGACACACTTTAAATATGGAATCTTCATCAGTTCTTGCATCTTGTTGAAATGTTGAAACATTACCCACCAGCTTTTAATTGCCGGTTCTCAGATACCTGGAAATGTCCTCTTTTTTGGTGCTCCTTTGCCCTGAGGTCTCTCTGCTTTATGAAATAAGAGTAGGTGGAATTATATAGTTCAGTACTGCATTTGCCTGAGGGAAACAACTTCCAGTTTGACCGCTACCTAAAAAGCATTTCTATTCTTGTGCAGAAATCATTTTTGTTTTAAGTTCTATTCTTTCAGTGCGCTAAGATCCAACACCCTTTCCATCAGTTTTAACCTTTGACTTTGCTGTCAAGCCCATTCTGGGGGTGAACACACTCGGATGACTTTGTAATTTTTTGAATAAGTTACAACTGTTTTCAAGAAGTGAAGTTGTAACTAGGTCTCTCTGGTAAGTGATCTGACACTGGTATTCACATTGATGTTGATCAGATTCTGTGCTCACACCAACATACATCTATGCAGAACACAGTATGCACTAGCCTTGAAGTCGTACCAACTGGTGCTTCCTGGGGAACTTTCTGATCTGCTTTATGCATATCATACAGCCTGCTTTCAGCCTTTGGAATCATCCTAAATTCTAGAACCATGTTTTAACCACTACAGTAGAGAAGGATGCCTTAAGGCTCTCGAACTCATATCTCACTGCCTATCACTGCTTTGGTGGCCAGTCATGTAGCACTATCTAAAGTAATTCCTGCATAGTTCTCAGAACGATAGTCTAGACTCATGGTTATTCAGATGCTGAATGCCCACACTGGCAATTTTATCTATTTCCTTGACTTTATACCTTTTTCCATACACATCCTTGTTTATGTCTTTCAAGTGTACCCTAGGCTGAACTGTCAAAAGCAATTCAACTGAAAGACCAGCTCTGTATCTTTAGCATCAAGAAGGAACAATTTTTAAGCTTTAAAGGTAAAGAATTTTATGTGCTAAGAGAAAGCAAAGGTGATGAGATTTGCAATACAAACTCAGTGTAAACACAGCTTTCCATTCCCACCTTTTGGAATAAAGTGGCACAGATGCCAGAAAATCTGACAACGTGCTTGTAGTGTAAACATCATAACCTGTTCAAAAGCCTTTCAAGAAATACAGAGTGTGATCCCCAACTGTGGGAAATTCTGATCTCTAAATACAGTCTATAATTCTTTTTGTCCTCTCCCTCTCTCCTTTTCCCCTCTCTGTCCCTTTCTTTCTCTCTCTCTCTTCCTTTCTTTCTCAATTTATTTCTCTCAGTAAGTATTTGAGTGTATCTAATAAGTATCAAGAATCTTTCTAGCCTTTGACAATAATCATAGTAAATGAGGTAAAGGCCCAGTCTTCATAGAATCTGCTTTCCCTTGTTTTCTTTCTCTTCCTGCTCTTCTCTCTTTCTGACTGATTTCATGTCATGTAATTGGGCAAAAACTTGAGTAGCTTAGGAAAGACAAAGTGGTGGCACTGAATTTCAGCTGGTGACTCCAGGAAAGCCCTGCAAGAGAAATGATGCTGCTTCTATAGACCTCTCTGAGCCTGGCTTGGGAGCACAGAGCAAAAGGAGTGTGGAAAACCTCTTACTTGCAGCTCTGTTTATTAGTGATAAGGGAAAATGTGACTGGTCTGCACCTCCTCCAGGTCCCCATATTTCATCAAGACCCTGTTAGCTGTTGACTAGACTTGCTGGATGGCAGTGATTATATTGCTAGAGCACTAGCAATGTCTCATCCTACTGGTATAGCCATCACTGTTTCTGAGCATGTCAGCTTAGAGGAATAATCAAGTAACGGTTATGAGATACTGAGGTTGCTTGGATCTCACTCTGCAATACCTTTCATGGGTTTTAATTATTTCACGTTCTCATTTACTTCCTGGGGGAGTCTTCAAAACCTTAGTTAAACTCATAGCATTTTAGTTAATCTTAACTGCAGACATTTAGCAGCAATCCTGACTTCACCAGAAAGACCCAGTTGAGATGAGCTTTCACATTGCTCTCCCATAATTGAATCTGAGAGCAACTAAGCTGGTTGGAATATTTCCTTCATTATGAACACCTTAACTTCTAAAATGATCTGACTTGGATTTCTATTATATATTATATACACTGAATCTCATCTTCCATTATCCCTGGACCAAGTGTTGTACATGGTAAGTGCTTAAGTCGTAATTGTTGCATTAAATAAAATTGGTACATTATTACACACTTGAAGTTTGATCTTTCTGTAAGTTCTTGCTTTTTCATTTAACTTAATATTAAGCAATGACAATACAAAAATACTCTCTAAAAAAAAAAAACAGCTAAATTTGGTGAAGCTATTACAAAAATTTTTATTGTGTAAGTCTCTGTATAGTTAATTCCTATACAAATTAGAGTACACTTATAAAAGTTTACTATGTCATTTTTATCAGAGGCTATTGGTATATTTAGCAAGATCCTGCTTTCTCAGCACTTGAATATTTAAAATACACAACACTTTTACTACTGAGTTATATTAATAAGAAATATAGTTATGTTAACGGTTCATGTATGAGGCTCATAAAAGTCCCTATCTTCTCTCCTCTATCTCTAGATTTCTGATTCTGGGGACGTCATTGCCTCATTCATGAAAGGTCAGAATGTGGTGAACTTTTCCATTTAGGGATCCTCTGTGCCACAGAACATCTATCTGACGCTCACCCTCTAACAATTATGGAGAACCGGGGCTTGATTTTCTGCATTCTAGCACCCAAGGGCAGCTCAGTACAGCTGGTCATTCATAGGTTGGGTCGATAAACTATCAAAGAAAAATTGTACCAGACAAAATTAAATAAACAAGGGAGTCTTTATTGGAGATTTTTGCAAAAGGGGACAGAAATTGAACTCAACTCGGTTATAATAAAAGATAGAAAATTTTTTAAGCTCTGGGGTGGGTGAGTGAAAAGCACTGGAGGACATTGAGGGGAGGTTGGCCAATGTGATTAGGCCATCTGTGTTTGTTAGTTGGTGCTAATTAACGTCAGGCTTCTACTGTCCCACAGATACAGGAGGATAGGGAAGCTGTCTTTCTTGATGATTACCTTTGGAACGGTTGTCTCCCAGGTCCTTGGGAAAGACATTCTGTCAAGAGGCTGGGAGAAGATGTATCTACATTTCAAAGGCACAGAGAAAGAATTCGCAATGACAAATTTTCCAAAGTAAATGCTCTAAGAAAAGGGAGGCCAGCGTCCTACAGTCAGGAAGAAACCTGTGTAACGTTTGGTCAAACTGAAGGGAATGTTAAGGCTGTCTTGGTCAATACTCATGCACTTACTCTGAGTTCTTGGTTTCCTCCCCTAAATACTTGCTGGGTTTGTGAGGAAGGAAAATAACTGGTTTCTCCTTCCTTTGGAGTGGTAACATTCTCCTCTCTGCTTGCCACCTTGTGCCTTTCTTGCTCAGGGCAACTTCCATTGCTGTTGGGAACTCTCTTCTCATTCTGCCAACCCCCTCTCTAACTGTGCCTGTATTTATGGGTTTATACCTCACTTTCCAAAAGAATACGAAGGGGCTCAGTCTCATTACTTCTAGCCTGTATGGTCTAAACTTAGCTTGTGGGCTCCTGTAGAACAAAGACCATATCCTGATTGAGCTCCAATTTATACACATAAATGGGTCAGTAAACCCTGCTTTGCTCCCAGCAAAGCAGCAACTCATTCAGTGATTCAGTGATGAGACAGCTGACACAGAAAACCAAAGAAACTGTGGAGTGTGTGCCTGTCTAAACAATACATGGCAGAGCCATTCGTTCCTTGAGGTCTAAATATTCAGTGCATGCATATGTTAAGTGTCAAGTATAATTCACTCACGATTTCAGCTTCGAAGAAAACAAGAAAGCAAGTATGAGAATTATAGGAAACAGTGGGGGAGGCAGCCTGCAAAAGTGAAGAGACACAGAATGATTTGAAGTCTGAGGAAAGTAAAAGTGTCAAACGTGTAAACAAAGATGAGGCAGGTTCATATACACATAAACCAAACTGAGAAGACGATGTAAAGAACCTGATGGCAAAGGGTCTTGAAATGGCTATGGACTGAAGACCGTGCAGAAATAAAATTCAGTTCAACTTTCTGGGACCCAGACTGTCCTGCGACTTTCATTGCAGAGGAAACCAGACGTCTGTATTGTTTTGCAGTTCTGAGGAGAAATCACTTGCCTAACTGTGAGGAGAGAAGAAGAAAGAATAACTAACAGGGGCTCATGGAAAAAGTCTACTAATACAGGATTCAGTTAGTACTCAGGAGGAAAGGAAAGAGAGAAGTGTGCACCTGCAGTCTTTTGACCTTATTTAGCAGGAGCTTTTCGTTCCTAGGTAGGAGTTCAACAGCTGGGTTAATGTGAGGAACAACACGTTGACTTGTAGTGCAGGTGCTTTGCAACAGTGGAGAGAACAACTATTGAACTGTTGTCTTAGTGAGTTCAGATTGCTTTAACAAAATTCCATAAACTGGGTGGCTCAAACTATAGAAATTTATTTCTCACAGTGTAGGAGGCTGAAAAATCTGAGGTTAGGGTGCCAGCATGGTGGGTTTCTGGTGAGAGCTTCTTCTTGGCTTGCACATGACCACACTTTTGTTGTGTTCTCACCTGAGGGAGAGAGATCAAGCTCTAGTCTTTTCTTCTTCTTATCAGAACACTAATCCCATCATGGCGGACCTACCTTCATGACCTAATCTAATCCTAGTTGTCTTCTAAAGGCTCCACTTTCAAATACCATCACACTGGGGGTAGAGCTTCAACATACCCATTCTGAGAGGACAGAAACATTCAGTAGGTGACACTTCTAAAAGTAAACACAATGGCTAATCTATTGAATTAGGTGATCAGGGCCCAGAATAAACATTATCTTACTCTCAAAAACAAATAATAATGGAAACAGTTACTCTTCAGTGGGTGTCTCCTTCTTGCCTACCATGGGTGGGGAAAAGGCTGGGGTTGTTCACTTCAGCTCATCACATCTGCTCACACATGAAATAAACATGAAACTAGCAAGGGCATCATGTGACTGTATCTCCATCCAATCTTCTTATTTCATCAGTGTTAATTAGTAAGTAGCTGATGTGGATCAAAACCCAGAACTTCTGATGTTTGAGTTCCAATCTAATGGGTTTTATTTTGTTTTTGCTTTTTTTAAAAATTCCACAGTTAAGTTTGGGATCTGTCAGCTGAATGCATTTACTGCTAGTAAATTCATTTGAAATATTCGAAGAATTAGTAAATTTCTCACTTTGTACTGCAACTTTGGTCCCTGGACCATTTGTTCTTTCTCTATCTTTCTCAATGTTGAGTCAACTTATCACAATATTATCAACCAATAGTTTAAGGAACAATCTACTCTAAAATCATTTGAAACTTGGGGTTAAATCTATATAAATACCTGTGCAGACCCAATTTTGTCTGATTTTGCTTATAAATTTAACACCTTGGTTTGGAGGAGGAGCAGAATGCAAAAGTGGCGAGAGGATGGTATTGGATATTCGGAAAGCCCAAGTTTATTCTAGTCAGCCAATGTTAAAGACTTTTCCACTGAAGGACTAATTCATGCCAGGTACATATGTCTGTTGGGAACAGTGAACATCATCATTTCAATAGTCCACCTGGCAGATGTTAACATCCCCACTTTACAGATAAGGACATGGAAGCTCAGAAAGATACCCAGCCAAAAGTCCTCAGACCTTTACAAGTTGTGAACCCAACATCCAACCCATGGTGACACAATGGACCTCAGACTGTGTGCAACAGAACTACCTATGATCACTTGGTAAACATGCAGATTCCTGGGCACTATCCTAGATGCAAAGAATCAGAATTTCTTGGTGTCGCTCCCCAGATGTCATCTTTAACAAGCACGCATTGTCTGAGGCCTGTCCGTTACAACACAGACGTACTAATCTCTGTGATTCGACTCCTAAACCTCAGTGTTTGACATACCTATTCTCTTTTAAAGTAATGGTTCTTGTTCTTTGATCTTTCCTGACCCTGCCTGAGTCTAGTACACATTCTTGGGCTGACCCTTTGTTGCCATCTTACTGCTCCCTGATATGTGGTGAAGGTACCTGTGGTAATGTCATTTCTGTTCCTTAGAATTAAGGAAGATTCTTTCCCTAGCATCTACATGACATAAAGTAAGGGCTGCAATAAGAGTTTCTTTAACATCTATTGAAGTTTTCCTGTATTTCTACAGTCTTGCGTGTTTTAATTGCTTTCTTTTCACCCTATTAATGAAGGAGAGCCTCCTGCCCTCGTGGAATGGAGATGGCTAAACACAGGGCACTGGACAGAGGAGACTGAAAGCAGTTATTACTCATGTGCAGCCACAGCCCAGGGCCGGAGGACACAGCACTCCACTCAGGACCACAAAGGATGACCCCTGTGGGAGTATGTGATGGGCTTATTCGTATGATTCCGTGGACTGGCAGGGAACTGAAGCCCACTAGTCAGGAACACACAGGAACTGTTCCTGGTCCAGTTGGTAACAAGAATTGTTTGACCAGGGGACCTTATCTGCAGCACTAGAGAGGGAGGGAAACTTGTGATTAGGCCATGTGGGGCCCCCCTGGTTTCACTAGATGTCAAGACAGCACATAATATCGAGTCAAACTTTTCCTCTTTTCATCTAAATGGATTTGTCTCCATCTCTATCTCTCTATTCCTCCCCCTCCCCCATTTCATTTTGTTGAAAACCCTTTTTACCCCTTTGTTAGTGTGCTTCTTAGATATCCCTGTGCATTTTCTTTACCTTTCAGTGTCTTTCAGTCATAAAAGCAGTCTATATTGACTATAAACATTTAGATCCGTCCATTTTAAAACTTTAAGCTCCAAGTTTTTATCCTTTCTCTGCAGAGGTCAGACTTGCAGATCCACCTAACAGCTGTTTGAAGGTGATGATGTGAAGTTCTCTTCTTCCTCACAGCCCTCTGGTTGGGATGAGGAAAGGGGAAAGGAGAAAATGAACTTATTTGTGCCTATATACAGTGAGTTGCATGTTCTCTTCTAGGATGGCTGCAATTGCTTTGCTTTCGTGTGACCAACCCCACCTCACTGATGACGAGGTTGTTGTCCCCTCTCTCCTGGTAGGGTCTACTTTTCTAGCATGGAGAGGCCATCCCTATAGCCTCTTTATACCTTTCGTCTCTCTTGGGAGCTACTATCAAGGTCTTTAAGTCCTACTGCCCTTTTTAGGTTTTCTTAGCCTAAGCAAAGCACTTTCTCAGCACTTGCTCTTTTAGCTTTCCATCTTCTCAAATCCTTTCTTCACTCCCAGAAGCATCTGGATTTGAGCGTGTTCTCTCCCAGTTTTGTGACTTGCAATTTTCAAGCAAGAGAAAAAATCATCTGTTGCTAACCCAATGGAAGTGTTTGGGTACCCCTTCATCTTGTAGAAAGGGCAGAGTGCCTCTATCTAGTGTTCCACAAACTCTACAGTCACTCGAAAGACCATCTTTTCTCATCACCCAATGACTCTTTTATGTGTTTGTTTTACCACCCAGAGGTGTGATGGAGCAGCAGGATTGTAATGCCTGCTATGCTAAAATGGCACCTTTCGGAAACTATTGTAAAGAATTAGGAATGTGGAATATCTAGCAACCACACATGTTATTCTCAACTGTAGTCTCTGGTTGACAATTAATGGGAATACATGATACAAATTGCTTATATAGGTTAATTTTCTATATTTAGGAAGTTTTGCATTCTATACGTTGATGACAATACGTGTTTCCATGATTATAACTGAAACGCGTAGGGGATAGAGTGTGAGAATTTTATATTGATAGAAGCATCATTCCTGTAAGTACATAACCTATTATTTTGTTGGTTTAAAGCATTACTTTCTACACACTCCTTGATGTATTTCTGACAACTCGGACAAATTTCAAAGTGATCTTTGAGGTCTACAGATATGAGCATTTCGTGTTTTTCTGTGAGGGATTGATTGACGGCTTCCAAAAATAGAATACTAAGGAGAGAAGATTTCAGAAGTCATCCAGACCAGCCCCCTGTGTCTAAGCACTCAAATCCAGACTGATTGCAGTCTAAATTTGTTCTTCTTTTAAAAATGCCTTTATAATGGAGACCCTACAAACTTCTTTGGGGTTGGTTCACTCAAGCATTTCTTCTAACATCTAATGTAAATCTCTCCTCCTGTGACTCATTTTTTGTAGTTTTATCTTACAGTCTTTGTTGCTGGAGCTCTTTGACTTTTCCCTTATGTTTGATTTCAATGGTGGATAAAAGTAATCATTGAAATTCCCCTTAGACTTGATATTGTACCCAGAAGCCTCAGGAAAAATGTATCTTTTACCCCAGCAGCTTTTAAACCCTATGGAAACTAAAAGGATGACAGAGGGCTGGCAGGCTGACTGCTGCCTCCTCCCTCCAGACCCAGAGAAGGAAGAAGGAAAAGCTACATTAAGAGGAAAAGTAAGGGGAGCAAAGAGAGGCAAATAAAAAGAAAGAAACTGAGGATGTAACGTCTCAAGAACTTATGAAGCCAGCCATCCCACAATAAGACCAGCATTTCTTCCCTTTTGTGCAGAAGGTGGTGTTGGGGCTGAACCTAATTGAAACTTCACCTGCACCTTGCTGCCCAGCTCCCTTCATGTCCTGTTGAGTGATATTCCTTAAGCATCCTTATCCAAAGGTGAGAAGAGAAGAGATACCAGTTGTAGGCAGCCAATCCACTGGTCTTGTTCACTATCAGTAAGCACGTGAAATGCAGAATTAGTGTATGATTGAAGGAAGGTGGAGAACGGAGGAGAGAAGGATGTGACCCACTGGATCTTCTAGCGGGGAATCAAGCTGAGTGTATGATGGGGTATGTACACACAGAATGTTTAAAATAAAGGTTCAAAGGAGAACATCTATGATACGGGATTATGATTGAAGTGAGTTAAAAAACTTACAGACCTAATTATTTTTTGGTAGCCTTACCTAGTTTTGAAAATTTTAAAAGGGGTTATTGATACTCTTCTATTGAGTTAGTAGAAAGTTTTACCATATTTTTAATACCTTAATACCATTTAATGACCTACTCTCTCCTTGGTAAATATGTCAATCCAACATGAAAATGTGATTACATTCGCTTCTCAAATATTCACATATTCTTTTCATTTTTTTTTTGATCTTTGTGTGTGTGTGTGTGTGTGTGTGTGTGTGTGTGTGCGTGTGTGTGTGTGTGTGTGTGTGTATGTGTGTGTGTTTCATTCTGCCAGTGTTATTTCCTTGACAGGACAGAAACAAAATATTAAGAATGTGTGACCATTTCTTCATCATTTAATAGCTTAGAATCCTGTACACGTAATGAAAGGACTAATCTAGATTATTCTCCCCAAAGTTGCAATTATATACCCAAATAAGTTAATTTTTTTCTTGTAATAAAGGTAAAAGAGGCTGGTGTAAGAAACCCCTAGTCTGTTAAGATTTTATTATTTCCAGACAAGGCAAAATTACAACTCCTATTTCTGTTGCACTAGGGAGAATTTAAGATCTCTATACCTACATTTTTAAAAGGTTAGGAAGAAATGTACACAGCTGACATTTCAGTGTTTGATCAAAGCGTTTCTCAATCTTAAATATACAGTTTAAATGTGCCAGATACACTATCACTTGTTCACTGTAGCATATAAACTTTCCCACATACCACCTGACATTTCCTGACCGAGTGATTTCATTGTTCACTGTGTCCTACTTTCTGCTTGTCAAGCCACTCTATTTAGCATTGTATCCGTCTAAGGAGGACCTATTTCACACTAGTAACAGATTATGTCTATGCATATCTTTCAGATTCCCCTATCATTTTTAGACATTTTAAGTGATCGTCATTACCCCTTCTTTGGTGGCCAAAAGGGAGGGCAAGCATCCAAATTTTAAAATATAGTTAGTTTTGCACAACAAACAGCAATATTTTCTGCCATATTGCTGTTGACCTGATTCTATATTTGAAAATTCTGGGAATTAACTGTGATGTTGAAATTATTAATGCTGTGTTTTCATTCCAAAATCAAGTTGTCAAAGTCAACAAGGAAATTCTGAATGGCAAGAGAGAATGCTATAAAGAAGGAGATCACAAGGTCATGTGTGTTTTTTGAAAATCTACTTAGCCCTGCCAGTTTTGGGTAAATGCACTAATATCTCCTTTTGAATTTAAGATATAAAACTATACGATGGGCTGAGACTGTTTGAGACTTACATGCACAGCAAGCCAATAATTCATATTGAGTGAATGTCGTTTTATACACTGACTTCTTTCTTTTGATGAAATGATGTTTTTCAAAAAAAAAAATAAAGAAAGAAAATTTAGACTCAAATGTCTTAGGTATTGTTTCCTTTTCAGGGTGGGGTTATTTTGCTTAAGTTGCACATGAATTGTTGAATACTACTTCAACGGTTTATATTCTATTTTACTGTAAGCCAAATGATACCTTTCTTTACAGGCGACAGACAAGCAACACAATTGGGAAAACACCATTAAGGAAAGCACACTCTTAGTTGCAAAGAATCGCTGAGGGACTAAGTGGAAAATCAAAAACTCTGGAGAGGCACGTCAGCGCTGCTCAATGTCCATGCATACATGCAAGCACTACTGAGCTATGAAAAGCCTAGCCTCTCTTTGCTTTCTTCCTTCACCCTCATGGTTACCCAATGGTGTTCATGCAAACCCAGTGTTCAACTAGAAAGCTGTTCAGTTTAGGAGAAGGGAAACCCACTTCAATGAACACTTACTAAGAGGTGCCCTGTAGAAGCACAGTTACAGTCTCTATGAGGCAAAGATTAAGTTTACTAAGCTGTAGACATTACCTAGAGAGCATAAAATCTAGGGTATTCACTATATTTTACATGTGCATGTACAAACATATGCTCATGATATATACACATAAACAACCACACAACTATACTAAACCATTAAATAAGGTTTAAAAAAAGGAGGGCACATTCATTTCTGCTTGGAAAATGATTCTATGCTTGTCTTGCTTCCTTCTTGTTCAGTGTGTCTAGCAGTGGATTGTGGAATGGAAAGAATGACACCTAATTGTGAGTACGGAAAGTACAAACTCCCTCAAATGGGTCACTAAGAATGATGATGGGGAGGCCCACTCCTAATTCTTCTTGTTTCTTGTTCCTCTATATTTTAGCTTTTGAGGGATACAGAGGCAGCATAACACTGTTTTTTCAAAGTGTACTGTGTCTTAACCTACAGAGTGGGAGAAAATTTTTGCTAACTATGCATCTGACAAGGGACTAATATCCAGAATATACATAGAACTCAAGCAATTATACAGTAAAAAAAAATAAATAAAATAAATAATAAAATAACCCAATTAAAAAAATCAGCAAAGGAATTGAATAGACATTTTGCAAAGGGAGACATACAAATAGCCAACAGATACATGAATAAATGCTCAACGTCACTAGTCATCAGGGAAATGCAAATTAAAACGACATTGAGATACCACCTCACCCCAGTTAGACTGGCTATAATCAAAGACATGGTGAGTAACAAGTCCTGGCAAGGGTGTGGAGAGAAGGGAACACTCCTCCACTGTTGGTGGGACTGTAAATTAGTACAACCACTATAGAAAACATTACAGAGGTTTCTGAAACAACTACAAGTAGATCTTCCATATGATCCAGCAATCCCTCCTCTGGGTATATATCCAGAGGAATGGAAATCACCACGTTGAAGAGATACCTGCACTCCCATGTTCATCACAGCTCTGTTTACAATAGCCAAGACATGGAACCAACCTAAATGTCCATCAATGGATGATTGGATAAGGAAACTGTGGTATATATACACCATGGAATACTACTTTGCCATAAAAAAGAATGAAATACTTTCATTTGCAACAACATGGATGAACCTGGAGAAACTTATTTTGAGTGAAACAAGCAAAGCACAGAGGGATAAATGCCGCATGTGTTCACTCATATGTGGGAGCTAAGAGAGAAAGGAAGGAAGGAAAGTGAGACAACAGTAGTGCCATGATCCAACTGAGGGAGGGAACATTCCTAGGGCTACAAATAGGAGTGGAAGAGAGAGGAGGAGGGGAAGGGAGTTGGGGGATAATTGGGAGGGGACGAATGGAACAAAAGTAATTTCTGGTAATGGGTATGTCCCCAGTATGAATCTGGACCTCACATCATGGGAAGGAGGGGGGACAATTAGCTTTGTATATCATGAATATTCTTAATAAATTAATAATAATAATAAAAGATTATATAAACAACAACAACAACAACAAAAACCCAACCCAAAGTGCACTGTGTCTTGAAGAGCAGCAAGCCAACCCCTCAGGTTGTCAGTTCTTGAGCTGAGCTGGGCGAGGTCATTCTGATGTTCTATAGGCCAGCAGCTTCTACATGATGTGGTGAATAAGAAACCAAAAGACCACACGTTCATGTGGCCATTGTCACTTTGACCAAAAGTGGGCCTAGTGTAACTATGTAGTATCTGATATCAATGAATCCTGTAGTTTGTGAGCCCTTGCATAGGCATTGCAGACTGCAGTGAAAAGCTCCTAGCTAGAATAAGTGTCAAGCCTGGGAAAGGTATATACATCTCCTGCCAAGGGTGAAAGGGGGCTGCTGTAATCAGCTTGCTACCAACTGGCTGATTGGTCCACTTGAGAGATGATGCCATCCTGAGGATTCAGAGTTGATCTCTGCTGCTGACAGACCAGTGGCAGAGGTTTGGGAGACAGAAAGCTTATCTTATCTTGATTTAGCCTCTATCCCTGCCACCGTGACTACTCCATCCCTGGGCCTTGGAGTGGCTGAGAACAGAGGCTGGCTGATGTCACTGAATGAGTGATTGTGTGTATCTGATTGTTCAGTGTTCACTTGTGGCAGATGTTGTTTGATGACAATAAGGTCCACACACTTTGCATCCAATCCTGTATGTCCATCCAAAGACTGCTTCCACGGATGTCCTGTCTGGGCTCTTACAATATTACTCCTTCGAGGACATTTGCTTCTAGCCAGGAGTTTGTGTATTCCCTTACCAGAGACCATTTATTTCTCTACGTAAATTTCATGACTGTTTCCCAAAACTCTGCTCACAGGCCAGTTTCCCTTCCCCAATATTTTTCAGGGCTACCCCTGATTGTACTTGTAGTTTCACAACTGTCCACGTTCAGTCTGCAACAATATTTCCAGCTGATTCATCTATAAGTAAGGTTCAGATTTTTTCTTTTTATATTAGATAGTTGTAGGGAACACTCACCCCTCCCTGCTTACCCCACAAGGCTGCAGAGATAAGCTAAGGGAGAGATGTCAGTTCAAAAGAGGTGGATGGTATGGGATCTGGGACACTGGTTTATTTAATTTTTTTTTTTTGTGCTCTGTGGACCTGCGATGTCCAAATCCAGAAATTTCTATTGCTTTTGACATACTGTGCACCTGCTCCGCACTGTGACTTGGTGGATATGACAGTCTCTACTTCATGACAAGCATCTCCAGTACATAGTCACTCAATGCCCAACATTTCCATCTCAGTCTCTTAGAACCCAATAGCATGTGGCAGAGCAACTTTGTAAATGGTGAATAATTCTCTGCTGCAGAGGGAATGGTCTTGCTCTGGAACCCTAGAGTTCTGCATTACAATTTGTGTGTGTGTGTGGGGGGGGGGGTGTGTGTTGAGGAGGGGTCTTGACAGAAACTCCACCTAATATCTTTATCTGCCACAGATTCATCTTGAACCATTGGATTTGGTATGTCCTATAACCCGAGTTGCAGGGCTGCTTGTGCCACAGTCTGAACCCGCTATGCATTCTTTTTTGGTCTGGTCCTGCTCAAAATTTGTAGCCTTCTGAGTCCTCCAACACATTAGTCAGAGCTCTGTTTTTATTACAGCATATCCTGTCTTCAAAATCCAAGTATATTTACCATGCAACACGACTCTTTCTCAGTGGTAGTGAGTATAGTCCAAAAATTTCCCCTGACCTTGGAGAGGATGTCCTGGCATACCCCCAATCATCAACCCCCTAAAGTCCTCACTGATGTAGCACACTCAGGAATCTTTAAGGGTATGTCTCCTACCATGTGGTGTACCTTATAGCAAACATGAGAATCCAGACTGCACACTGTGCTCCATTAATATTATTTCAACAATGAAGTAAACTGGGGTGCTGTTCTGCAGCTTACAGAGGCAGTCAAGTTCATTTTAACAGAATCCATACCAATTAACTTAACTGAGAGAGTTTACCAGAAGGGATTGGTTAAGAAGTGGAAAACTAAAAAAAGCAAAAGGCCAATATTGAATTAACACAGATTGAGTAACTTCAGAATGTGCTGCCTCCTTTCTTGTGGAGGAAACAGTGGAAGAGGTTGGGGTTTTAAAATCTCCCTTGGAGATAGAACCCAAACATCTAAAATAGGGTGTTTTCCAGATGGTGCTGGTGTGTAGGAGCTTGGAGGGGCTCCCACAGTGACGGTACTCAGATCTCTAAGGAGGGTATTGCTGGGCCACTGCTGATATGTCTGAGTCTGGTTCTGAGAATTTGGAAAAAAAAGCCTGGAAATGGGCCATCTGTACTTCTGGCATGAATAACCATTGCTAGTGAGATACTGGTAGAACAGTGAGCAAACCAAAAGAAACATGCCCCTTCTTCCTTCTCCAGCTTTTCAGTCCCTCTTAGTGCCACCTATTGGGAACTGCAAAGGAGAAATGGGATTAGCAGGGTCCCAACTCAAACATCAAAAACCAAAGTTCAGAATGGTGGGTTCAGAACTGAGAGACAATAGCTTAATAACCAGAACAGATGAAAAAATAGTAAATAACAGATAAGGCCAAGATAAGGCAAAATAAATCTAAGTCTGCTCAATCTAGGCTGGATTATAAACTGGATTTATATAAGTGCTTTCTAGGTTCTAAATACCTGAGTGCCCAATGCATTCATTCATTCACTCTTTCATTCATTTCTTCTTTCTAAAACCGGTATTGAGCACCCTGTGGCTGGTTGCTTTGTTCTCAAACACTCCTTGACACACATATACCCTTCAGTCCAACAAGAGTGACTAGAAAGTTAGAAGGAGCAAAGAAAATAACGATGTAGGCCAAGGAGAAGAGTTTCAATAAGTGTGTACAACAGTTTCAAATGCTAAAGAGAGCTATTAATAGATGAGTTAGTGAGTAAAACTATAATCTCTAAAATTATATATTTGTTTCTAGTTAGAGTAGAAAAGAACAATTTACTATTATCAAGGTTATAAAATATTTTGGGTGCATTATTAGTTGATAATTTCTCATAGAATGAAGAAAATAACTTTTAAGCAAATACAGTCTGCATAAGAAATACGAATCCTATATGGAGAAGGAATCAGAGAAATTCTAACGGGAAATCTACATAAAACACACTTGTTCTCAGTGCAGAAAAAAAAGTAAAATAACATGTAAATAAAGTTGAAAACATGAGTCTCCAGTTTACTGCTAATTTAATCATTCTGGGACTCCTAAGAGGCATTGCTTTGCTTACATGCTGTTTTGTTTCCTCTGCTTTGTTTGACTTATTAATTTTTCTATTTGTTTTTATAGTTATCTCAATTAAAACATCTATTTATCCCCAACCCCTGCCCTGGATCAAGACAGAGTGTAATTTGTAAAAACAAATAGTTAAATATGTGTGCCATTGTGAAGACTGAGATCAAGGCGAGAAGCAGAGGTGGATTCTACTGATGTGGAAAGAGTGGCCCAGGGGAGCCTGGAAGGGGTGATTAATTTTGAGTGAGCACGGGGCACCCAGGAACACCTCACATTAAAGAAGGCACTGGAGGCTAGGTTTTATTTTCAGTAAATAAAACAGATTCACACTCTGTGGCTTCTCCACAGCTGATCAGAAAGTGTCTACTTCTGGGGACCTCTATCCACTTTGTTAGACATCTTGTTGCAGTACATCTTCCAGGGGATAAGAGGTGTCCTGCTAGAGAACATGGTCTTCACTTAGCAGAAGCAAGAGGCACATAAATAGGCCATCCTCTCTGGCTGGTCTGGGGTTTGATCCCTGTACTGTCCAGGGAACAAAAAAGAAGATAGAAAAGCCATTCTCAGGCAACTCTTCAACACTCCAATTAATGGGGCCTCTGCATTGCTTACTTTGATGTAATTGATAATCTGTTAAAACATGTGATAATTGATCATCTGTTGAAATACATAATAAGTAATGAGCATTCTGTATCTGATTTGCAGCAGAGAGGAAGTGGAATAAGGCAATGGAATTTATGATGTTTTATCTCAAGGAGTTTAATGTAAAGGTTTCTTATATCCTCATACCGATTTGAAAGCCTGGAATTTTTTCAATGAACTGGATTTTTTTTTTTAATATTTGTAAAAAATATGTCAATTTCAACATCACACAGTAGTGAATTTTTTGCTTTTAGTGATAGCTTTTGATGGAAACCATGTACTGAAGTATAAAATCTTTGATGTTGACGTATTCTAATAAGAGTAGATCATTGTTTAAATACCACTGAGGAATGAATATGGAAGAAAGCCAATTTTCTTTGAAGTAGTTTTAGAGATAGGCAGTTATAAAAGTGGATTTCATGAAAAAGGATGTTTGTATAGCTAGCTTCAATAATACCATATATGTGTAGAAAAACAAGGGGAAAAAATAAATATAAGCCAAGTTTTTCAAAAATCACTGGCTCTGCCCTCCAACGACTTCAAAATTTGTACACTGTAAGCCTAGAATTTTTTGAAAACACTTTAAGGAGTGTTAAGCCTCCCACTTACTTTAAGTTACGTCTAATTATGACCAAGTTGTTTAACTTTTCTGAGAAGGGATTGCCTCCTGGAATTCAGATCTAGCCTCTCCTTCAATAGCACTCAATGACTCTGACGTCAGGTGTGGGACCTCCCTGGCCTTCAGAGATTTAAATAAAGTTAACTGAGATTCCAGGTCCATGTTTGTGACAACCCTGAGTCACCTCCACAATTTCTGCAAATTCTTGAGGGGCTAATTTCTTAGGATCATCTCTGTTACCACTTCCTGAGACTGAACACACTCTCTCTGTTTTTTCACATCCCCAGAAGTTAACGCTCTGCCTCATCACTGGTTTCCACACATATGTACTAAAAACTCTCTTATACCAACTGTTTAATAAGTTTTGTACTTCTGAGAATTACTGAAGTTCATGTCATCTACGTTTTCCACTTTTCTCTCTCTCTCTCCTATCTTCACCTCCCTTTCTCTATTCCTTCTGCCTCCTTTCAAAAGACAAAAAAAAAAAGAAAAAAAAGAAATTTCTGGTTTTTGTAGGATCATCTGAGTTTCTCTACAAAGACCTGATCCCTAGAACGTGCATCCCAGAAGTTCTATCAAGGTCTTCTCCCAACTAAGGAGTTCCTCTCACTGTAAGAAGTCTCCTGCCTGCTACTGGGAGAACACAGCTTTCTCCATTTCTTTCCATATCAAAAGTTTCTACAAGTATGACTATTTTAGTCCTCATAATACAACCTTAAGTGCGAGTTTTCTACTTGAGATGAGAAAAACTGGCACAGAGTGGAAGTCTTAAGACTTCTTATCTGAAAGAGAGAAGAAAATTCGGAAGATTAAATCATTCCCATTTCTTCAGTTGCATCTGAGAATGTTTAGACAACACATTAATGACCTCAGTGGAGAAGCTTCTCATTCCACACAATAGATAGATATGTAAACACACAATCCTGTTAAACCAGGTTCTGCCCTCACCGAAGAAGAAAATTCCATCGTTGCAGCAGATACAGATTTGAGTGACTTAACAATGAATGCAAAACATGTAACCTTCCTTTTCTTTGAAATACAGCAAGTGTTGACTGGGCATGGTGCTGTCAGTCAGCTCCTTCAGTGGTAGTGCATTTTGGACCAGGCATAAGATGGAAGCATCTCAGAGGATAGTGGAATTGTGCCTATGATGCAAAGTATTATTGCGTAATGCTGTGGCTTAATTTTAAATTCTCAATTCCTCTTGTACTCTCGAAAGATAACTCTGGATAGAACCCTTCTCTCTCCACTAAAGCACTGGGACACCCTCGCCATCCACTCCATATGCAGACAATGGCTGTTTTATGTACAGTATATGAATGATATGTATGGATCACTAAATGTTTTTGTACTGCCTGGCTGTATTTTAATATGGAGCAGAAATTTCCTAAAACGAGGATTTTTAGTGCCTAAATTATTAATTGCTTAATTACATAGAAAATTTCTAAATAAGACATTCATACCTTCAATCTATGGTTTTGCAATAAGAAACTATCCAACAACAAATGATGCTGTGCATTTATTCCTGACTTCAGTTTGTTAATATGGAAAATCTCAGAGTCAGACCTCTTATTTATGTTTTGAAATTGAGAAAACTTTCGTAGTATATATGTTCAAGGATATGCATCTGACAAAGGATTAATATCTTTAATATACAAAGAACTCAAGCAATTACCTAAATTAGATAATTTGGTTGAAATAATTTCTTTTAAAATGTTGTAATATATGACCAATATAAAATATGATAGAAAATGTTTGTGAAAAAAGCACAACACTGGTTAATCCAGTATAGTGCATAATTCAGAAGCACTGTTAATACCTTGTTGAATGGATATATTATTGTTGTTTAGCAAAACTATTGTACAATGGAAACTTTGTTAACTCAGGCCATTTCACTAGGCTCTTGAGTTTTGAAAAATTTTTAAGTTTTCACAAAATTATTTTTTTGTGGTTGCTTTATAAAAGAAACTCATAAAAAAGGGGGGGATTCATTGCCCTGTAAAGTTTTAGATATTTGTATAAAGAAGTTTAGGGTCGCTGTATTGCTTTTAACAAGGAGTCATTGAAGGCTTATTATGTGATAAACACTGGGTAATTGGGAATAAAAAGACAAAGTTCTGATAAGCTAATGAATAGACAAACAGATTATATAATTATTCATATGATCTATTACAGTAAAGCATTCTGTAGGCATTTACAATGTCCTGGACATTGTGCCCAGATCTTTCATCTACTTTTTTTCCTTAGCCCATTTAAGCCTCATAAGATCCTCATGGAGTATATCCTATTATTATTTCTATTTTATAGATAAAGAAGCTAAAGAAACAAAATAAGCCAAAATCACACAACCAGCAAGTGGTAAAACCCAATACTTGAACCAGAGTCTTAAATTCCATCATACTGTGTATCAGCAACAGGAAATGATTGATTCTGACTAGTAGCATGGGGGATGGGGAGATTTCATAGGGGGGTGTATTTGATCTATTCCCTGCAGAATGACTACAGTCTTATTCTATGATCAAAGGAGGATAAACTGTCTATCATGAACAAAAGCACAGGTGAATAGAAATGCCTAATTTATTCAAGGGAGATCATTGAGTTCAACAGTTGTGTGGTGGGAGACAGAAAAAAAGAGGGAAAGGAGTTCTTCAATTTCAATTTTTCCCCCCATGCCTAAAATGACATGATTTTAAAAGTCTATGGATCCTTTCAAGTCTAACACATTATGTTTTTTTTTTCATTTTCATCATCAATATTCATATTTAGCAGCATCAAATCACATGCAACATACATAGCTTCCCCCAATTTTGCCATTCTGTAATGTGAAATGTATGAATGCATGGGTGTAAATAGATACAGATTGGTAGTATACATGATCAATTTTGCTAAATAAAGTATTATTTTTCTGTAGATGCATATGAGTAAGTTGAAAATACTAGCTTACATAATGAGCAAACAGGCTAACGTACAATGAAATAATTTTCATCCTGAGTAAGCTCAGCTTCTTCACTTCATTAGTTTTTAATTAAACCTTTGTCTGATTAAGTTCTCCATCTCTTTTCCACAACCTCTTGCTTATAAAGTTTCCTTCATTTGGTTCTTTGCAGCCTCCGAGAAGGGTGAAGCAATATTGTTTGATTACCTTCTGCTGTCTTTCTTGTGCACATCATCCATCAGTTTTGTTTAAACTGTAATGTAAAAAATATCACAAAAGCAATTCCATAGGAATGGAATAGAATGTATAGAGTAGATAGAAGATATACAAACCATGAAGGCCCAGGACCTAGTTGACAGGGACGTGGCCCCCTCCCTCAGCACTCAGGTTCATTCACATACATGCCCTGGCAGTGGATGAGAAGTGTTCCTGGGCCTCTGAACTTGACTCTGATGTTTCTCAAGGACAACCAAAGGGGAGCCTCAGCTTCCTCAACTAACAATGCCAAAGGATGGCATAGACAAGTCCCACAACCAGAAACCCTGCACTGGGTTGGGCATTTTGGTGGGGACCTCTCTCTGGTTCTCTTTCTACTGTGCTCTCCCTGAAGGCCCATGGGACATGCCCTTCCAGAACCTGTTCCATTCTCCCCTTTAAGATCATGCTCCAGACCTCAGAATTCTGGCCTGAAGTCTCCAAGTTAGTTTCCATAGTCAGTCCAGGACTCTCCCTGCCTGTGCTCCAGAGAGTGAACTTAGCTGCTGTTTGCCCATGCATTGGCCAGAGGAATAGCCAAAAGGCAGCTGCTGTGACAGGTGGTGCTAGGTGGTGGTGGAAGTGCTTGCAATTCACATGGTGTTGTCTGCTGGCCTCAGTGCCTGGCCCTACACCCCAACCCCACCTGGTGCAGACCTGAGTTGGCAACAGAAGAGAAGAGGGAAGCCCTAGAGGTCTGAGGCTTTTATTTGCACCTATGCCCCAGGTCCCACAAATGTTAGGGGTGGGCATCGTTAAGAGCCTGTACCAGAAGATTAATTAAAAGAAAAAAAAAAGATCAATGACTGTGGAGCACTCCATCTGCCCCCCCCCCATTTTTTTTAGAAGTTGAATTCAGTCTTTTTGTTTCTCTTTCATTTTTTATTTATAGAACAAATATTTATCAGAACCACTATGTGAGTTTATGTGAGATGAAATGATGAAAAAATATCGAGAAATACAGAAGCAACATATTGAGAAACATATAGAGAAATACAGGCAGTTGTGGGCTGCTAGAAACTAGGTGAAGAAAGGTTTTAAGGAGGAAGTGGACAGCAGGGGTATTGCCACAAAGTCTCAGAATGTGTAGACTGAAGTGTCTTCAGTGGCTCAGCGGAGGAGGGTGATTGGGGCTTTCCCAGGAGAGGTTCCAGGGCAATGACCGAGGTGGAAAGGAGGTTGGAGTGGGTTAAAAGATGAGTGAGAAATGGTGGATATAAGTTCTGCTGCAGAATTTTTGCCCTGAAGGATTATCGGAAGATACTGAAGCAGCTGGAGTGGGAGGAAGGATTAAGGCAGAAAGGTTTTAAGAGGGAACAAATTTGACTTTGTTCAAAAGAAGCCAAAATCCCAGGGGTTTGGGGCACTGTATGGTACAATGAATTGCTCATAATACTTGCCTTTGCATGGAACTCGAGTCTTGTACAACAAGTTTTATTTCAGTAACAAAATGTCTGGCTTCAGGTTTAGCAATAGGGTAATTTTTAGGCAGCTAATCAATATGACTATTCCACCGCCCTCCTCTCCTGATTATGTAATTATCCACAGAGCTGTTCCAAGAACAACCAGGCTGAACTCTTTTCTCCCCACATTTAGCTAGTAGAATTCTATTCCCTAAGCAGACTTGTCTTGCTCCCTAAATTTTAATTTATTAACTGTTTCACCTGAAAGCAATCACCCTTGCAGTCAATTCCCCAAATAAAACATCTGCCTTTTCAATTCAGACAGCTATAAGTGAAGAAATACACCAGGGGAGCAGAATTATGTTTTCTTTCAAAAAGCAGGGATGTTTACAAAGACACGATCCTGACGCCTGCATCATGAATGAGATTGTGTTGGTGCCACAAGAAGGCGAGGGCCATTAGCCCTGTTTCCTCCTGCTCACCTGTGATGATTCTGCCTCAGTTCCTGCTGGTTAATCCTGCCTCCTGCATTAATTGACCTTTTACAGAGGCTACTTGAGACCTGCAAGCTCTGAGGTCATTAGTTCTCACAGTGCTATGTTTTTCTGTAGCATCTATTTGCATGACATTTGTGGTTTTAACATGCTTTAAAATCATTTCTCTCCAGAGGCCTTTAAGGTGCCATTTTGTGAGTCTGTGAGGAAGGCTTCAGAGGGGGTGACACGCCTGCTACTTTTTCTGCAAACCTTGTTCCAAGTACAGAAGTCTGAGGGCAAAAGGTGGGTGAACACCTTCTACTAGGTTCTGTTTTTGTCTCTCCTAAGATGTGTGCATGAGGCAGACAATGAAGAAGATAAAAATGTACTATTAATGAATTGTTTTTTCCCCGTGAATATTTGAGCCCTTCACAGGTTTGGTTTTTAGCCACTGCTGGCAAACAAAGCTGTTGGAAACTTTGGATAATAGAAAAAACAGAGTTCTCTAGGTCCTGCCTGTTTACAAACCTGTCTGCTGACAAGAGTTCAGCCAAGCACTGCAGGGCTATTTGCAGTTATTATCCATGAGAAAAGCAAAAGTGTAGACCCAGGTATATGGAAAATATAGGAAAATGGTCAGGGCCCCTCAGATGTTCAGAATCTTGCCGAACATTTGCTGTAAAAATCCATGTGCACCCAGGATGTGTGTTCCTTGATTACTATCTAATGTAACTGCGTATGGGCACGCAGGTATCCTGGGTTATGGGCCTAAGTATAAAGGATTAATGGATTTGATACACTGTGCTTTACAGGATGCTCCGGGAGGCCGCAAGGGTAGCTGCTTCTCGCTCTGAATAAAGCCTGTTAATTTTTTACCCACTCTTTTCCTATTACCTAGCTCATGGACCTGGGTGTGAAGGGTTTGTGACCCAGTCTGTACAACGGGGCTTGAGGGATCTGTGAGCCACAGCCCTAGCTTGACGCCAGGTCTTCGAGCTTCCCAGGAAGATTTCTTTCACTCTGCATATCTATGCTTCTCTTGTCAGAGAAGGGAGCAGGGGAGAAAATGAGCCTCTGAAAGGTTGTCCTCCTTTTCTTGTGTGAAAAAAGAGAAAAAGATTACCTGATGATTAACCACCCAAGCAGTCCCCACAGCACTGTGCAGGGCAAAGAAGAATCAAAAATTTTGTGGAGCAGAGGTGTTTCAGCGGAAGCCTTGGGGAAAAGAGAATAGAAAAAGCAAAACAAAACAAAACACTAAAAAGAAAGGTCTACAGAAGTCACCCTGATCCCTTTACATTAGAAATGATGCTTTGTAAATCAGCACAGGATTTAGGAGGGTAGAACTCCATAGGTTCATAGGGTCATTTGCAGGGAATCAAGACACTGGTTTTGGGGCAAATCTCTATGTAGCCCATTGCAGAGAAAAAACAAAAACAGAGAAAAAACAAAAAAAGTATGCTGTAATTTTGTGTGCCAGAAGTTACATAAGCTTAGATGGTATGTAAAACAATGGGACAAATTCTAGGTGCAATAAGAACAAGGAAGGGAAAAAGCAAACAGACTCTGTGTGTTGATTTCCTCTGGAACTGAGTAACAGTAGGTACAGCTGAAAACCATCACTGCCTCCTATGACAGACATGTTTTATGACTGTACATTATGAAAACTTTCAGTTTTCTTACTACATATGTTATACCTAGTAGAAAAGTTTTTAAAAGTTTATAACATTTTAAGTCTATATAAAAAAGTTTTTCAAAAAGTTATTTTTTCCTTTAATTTTTAATTTTTATTTTTTTCTAAAGATATTAATTTATTTTATTTTATTTATTTTTTCTTTTCACTTCTCAATATACATTGTAGTTGATTTTTGTGACCTTTTACTCGTTCCTCCTCCGCCCTCCCTCTCTCCCCTACCCCCCTACATCATATCTGTTCAATTGTCTTAACTATTCAAGGAATTGGTGTGATTGTTGTGTCTTCATCCCCCCCACCCTTTATTCGATTGTGTGTTTATTTATTTATTTTTAGCTTCCACAAATAAGTGAGAACATGTGGTATTTCTCTTTCTGTACCTGACTTGTTTCACTTAATATAATTTTCTCTAAGTCCATCCATGTTGTTGTAAATATTTCAGATAAAAAGAGGAGTCAAATAATTTGAAACAAGGGCCCTTACCTTCTTCCACTGAATTCAGAAAACTCAACTGAGAAGATTTGTAACTGGTGATAAATGACAGCACACAATCAAATTTAATCTTATTTGTTATCTTTGCTTCCAATTGACTAGTCAGGGAATAGGCAATTTGTTTAGTGCCCTGGGTCATAAATATTCTATATCCTTCAGCTTTCTCATCAGCACAGAGAAGGCAATTTAGGAAGCATTACCTGAATAAACCAAGCATTTAGATCCAATTGATTCCTTCATAGTTTCCTTTTAATTAAAGATAATATTTTCCTTAAGCGGGGACTTATGCTTCTGATTTCTTATTTCCTTTCTCAAAGAGGTGGCTTACACTGTTCTGTTTCCATATTAACCAATGATGGCTCTATCACCTCCTCTTCAGAGCTTAGAGGCTGCTTCTTCAGGTAACAATTTTGGAATGCAGCTCTAGCCCTTTAATTATCTTTCCCTAGCATTTCTGCATTGAGAAAAAGTACATTCACATATCCACTTAGAGAGTGAGGAATTGGTTTAACTCTCTGAAGGAATTTTGGAGTGCAAACTCAAAGCAAATTACAGGCCTGGAGTGTAGGTATTTGTGAGTAGCTTTCAGGAAAAGTCTTTTTTTTCTCCACATCAATTTTCTTTTACCTTCAAGCGAGTCAGATTCCTTCTGCTTTAGTCCTGTGCTGACTCCAACCTAACATTCACAACACTGAGTGAAAATTGCATGTTTAATTCCCTCTCCCTGCTAGACTCCAAGTTCCACGAAGGCAAAGGATCATTTTATTATTATGTATTTTATTATTCTTAGTGTCTAATAATGTATACAGCGCATTTTAAAGAGCTCAGTAGTCTGTTGAATAACATTGAAGTAACGACTCTTCTAAAATTATATATGTAATATATAAGTAAAGTGCTATGTACATTTTTCATAGAGTGTTAGACATGGAAATCTTTAACAATCATCTCTTTCACCTGTTTTAAAGTGCGAATCCCAACACTTCTATCCTGTTTGTTCTTATTGACTCTGTTGACTGTCCCCACTCTTAGCCCTCATGGATCATGTTGTTTTGTTTCTTTTCTCGTTTGTAATTTTTCATTGTCTGTTGGACATTGAAGCCCAGTCTGGATTTTGTTCTCTTCTTTTGAAGACTGTTGAGTTGTGTTCTGACAGGCAATTCATTTACTACACATTAGCTCACTTATTTGGAGGCTTGTTGTTAAACTTTATTAAGATGAGTCTAGGATAGCCTTGTTCTAAGACTCCAGTAGCTCTACTTCTAAGAAGAGGCCTTTTCAGGATCTTGTTTAAATTCCTGAGCTGTTCAGTAAGGACTCTCCACTCTGCCTGGTCATATCTCCTTTGTCTCCAGTGCTGTGCAGCCCCTGGAGCCTCCTCTCATTTCTCTGCTCCCCAGAAGTCGATGTCTGCCGGTCTGTGTAAAATCTCTCCCTGTGCATTTATAGATTAGACTTATCAAAACTCTTTCATTTATTATTTGGTGAAGATTTCTGCAACTTTGTCCCTGCACAGTTTTTGCCTCTCTGGTACTTTCCATTAATCAAGCCACCAGCAGCCCTAGACTCCAATCCCTACCTCCTTATCTCTGCAAGATCCCCATGCTCAGCTTGGATTCCCACTCTCCAGCCATACTCTGGAAAAAGCCTTCAGGCAGAAAGCCAGGGACCCCGTGAGACAGTTTTTATGTTATTCCTTTAGTCATGAATCTCAGTCTTGTGCTGCTGCTGTTCAACACTTGCTCCACACAGTTGTAATGTCATATATTTTGGAGGGCTAGCTCAGAACCCACTGTATTGTATTACAATGGTGGAATCAGAAGTCTCATATTCTGTTTTGAGTGAACAAGAACTAGCTCAAAAGCCTCCATAGAGTTAACATGTACATTTCTAAGTCAGTTACTGGGATGGGGGAAAGAAATTACTACTAAAACATTCTGCCCCACCCTTAAGCTGAGATCAAGTCCCCAAGCCACATTATTTCCCGTAGTGGAAACACACACACACACACACACACACACACACACACACACACACACACACACACACACACACACACACACACACCCATAAGGGAAAGAAAATGTTTTTCTCCATTCTGCAACTTTACACAGACTATTTGCCAAACATAAATGCCTTTTTTATTTTCTTGTTTCAAAACTAAGGTTAAATTATATCTGCTCAAAAAGTTTCCCTGATTATTCATCAAAAATGCAAATAAAATACCTCATGTGATACCATGAACTATGGTTTGGAAGGACCACAGGATTTAGACACAAATAACCTGGGTTTGAGTCCCAGTTCTAGCATTTTTTCACTCAGTTTCTTAATATTCTCATTTATAAAATGGGTAGTTTGTATCTAGCCTATTTCCTTCTTAAGATTTAAATTAGGCAATATTAAAAAAATGCAATTTGCATCATATGAATTTATATTAAAAGGAAACTGCTCTGTAAATATTTTTAAGACTTTTTTCTTTCTTGTAAATATTGTTAATATCCAACTTTAATTCAAGCTCCTTCTGGGGAAAGTTCAATCTCTAATGGCCTTTTATTTCTAGAGAACTCGAGTGTCTAGTATTTTAGAGTAAGTAGTCAACAAATACAGCGACCTCACTCATGGAAAATGTGTAAGTTCCAGGTGAATTGATTGCTTCTTAATATTTCAGTATCACTGTTCTTGCATTATTCATGGGAATAATAGAGCACAGGAGCATAGAAAAATTAAATAATCTTTTAAGTGAGCCTTGTCACGTAGTTGTTGGTACAATGTTCTGTTACAGAGGCTCTAAAAGATGACGTTTGGCAAATAATGGGGTTTACTAACTCAAGAATATATAACATTTTTATGTCAACAACAGCTTTTTAGTAGTCTTGTGCTGTGTGTGTGTGTGTGTGTGTGTGTGTGTGTGTGTGTGTGTATCATAAAGAGCGACCAATCCAGACTAGAATAAAGAATCAATATTGAGGAACTGAATTGATTTTGCATTTGATTTCCCACGACTTATTTCATGTCTAACCCACTCAATCCACCCAGATTATGTCCTCATTTTGGACCCCACCCTCGCCAGCATCTGTGCTTGTTTTTCAGTGTGGGTCTCAATTAGTTCAAGCAAGCATTATTATCAAGTTAGACAAAAATCTTCCAGTAACCTGATTGTAACTGGCGTAACATATTCTGTTCTAGCTCATCTTAATAGTTTTAATAAAATATTAATGCATTTTATTTGTTTGCACAGAGATGTCACTGTAAACAAAATTAATACTTTTTTCCCTTTTAGATACATATGGAATGAGAACGAGGGTTGATTTCTTGAGTCTGTTGTGTTCAGTGAGTCTGGATTGACTCAGGTACTGGCCAAGTTCTCATTTGGTGTCAGTGGGCCAGGATGGAATCCTGCTCGTCTAGTTTAAACTATGACTTGAGGACAGTCACCACCAGGGATCTGTATGTGGTGTGGCTCAAAGTTGTGCTGACTTAATAGCTCAGACCCTAACAATAACTGCCCTCAGACCAGGCTACTCTAAGTTTAGACTTTTTCCCACAGTGCCTGCAGGCTGGGTGAGGAGCAATTGCCCTTAGAAGGGTATTTAACAGCCCTGAGCCTGATCTATGCTGACCCTGTAGGTCAAGCCTTCCTTACCCTGCACAACATATTCTCAGCAACCCTCCTACAACACTGGGCAAGGCTGCAGGACCTGGGTCCCTAAGACTTTCACCCCTCTCCCACTGTCATGCTGTGGCACACAGGTGAGGGCTACTTGACCTATCCAGCAGGTAGGTTCTGGGGGCAGACCACCTGCCGGTGAAGTCCACTCTGACCCTTCCTGTGTGTGACCTTGGCCTGAGCCCCAGGTTCTTCATTTGTAACATATTTAGAATATTCATTCCTACTTGGAAAGGCTGGTCTTAGATATAAGGACTCTATGCACGTAAAGTACATATGCAGGGCACACTCAGTGCACGGTGTAAATACTGCTTTATTTCCCTCTCTCTATCACCTGTAGTTATTTCTTTCTATGGTCCAGATCAGTGTGTTGTTCCTGTAATCACTGCTGCCTCCACTTCATGGGCTTAGGTGAACATGTGAAAACCAAGCCCAGCTGACTTTTTGGGAAACAGAAAAGTATGCTGCTGGACTATGGGTACCACATCTAAATATTTATAGGCATAAACATTGACATAAATAAGATATAAAATAGGCTTGAACATCACTTGAGTGAGGCCAGAAATGTTCCTTGCCAATTGCAGGCTTTTGGACACCAACATCATTAAAAGCCAATGTCCTTATAACTTCAGCTATATTAATTTGGACACAAAAACCTCTTCCTTTTAAATGTCCCCCCCAAAAAAATTTCTATTTACCCACTGGGAAGTATCTAGTCTTGGAAATATTTTTCCAGAAGTGAGCTTGGGTTTCGGTTTATACACAATTTACCTTCCCTAATCCACTTCATACCCAAAGGCACAAAATTGGAGGCAGGCAGATATTTGTTGGAGGAGGAGGTTTGTACTACGACCAGCATTTGCTTCTACATTAAGATGTCGTACCAAATTGGCTCTCATCAGTGCATTATGTGGTGTTTCTTTATGCCTGCCTTTCTTCTTGATCAAATTATTTTACTACTCTAATCTTCAGTTTTCTTTTCTCAAAATGGGATTAACAATGCTTTGGTAGACAGAATAATGCCCAACCCCCCGAAGATGTCCATGTCTTAATCCCCAGAACCTGTGAGTATGTTACCTTACCTGGCAAAAGAGGCTTTGCAGATGTGGTTAAATTAAGATTCTTGGGATAAGGAGATTATCCTGTATCTGGGTGGGTCCGATGTAATCACAAGAACTTTTATAAGGGAAGGGCAGAAGAGACAGCATCAGGGAAGAAGATATGATAATGGGAACAGAGGTCAGTGACGCAGGAAGAGGCCACAAGCCAAGGAATGCAGGCTGCCTATGGAAGCTAGAAAAGGCAAGGGCATGAATTCTCCTGCAGAGCCTCCAGAGAAGAATGCAGCCCTGTTGACACTTCGAATTTAGGACTCCTGACCTACACAGATACAAGATGATAAATCTGTGTTGATTTAAGCCACTAAATTTATAATAATCTGTTGCAGTAGCAACAGGAAACTAATGCAAATGCCTAACTCAAAGTTTGTAGGAAAGATTAGAGGCAGTGTGTGTTAAGTAGATAGTAGATGTCCAATAAATAGCATCATCACATTTCCTGTGCACCTCTGAGCCTTATAGTCGAGTTTCCTGCTCCAAAAATAATAGCTCTATTTATCAAAATAATAATTGCATTAAAACTTGCACAGTATTTTATAGTTTGTAATGCTACTTCACTGGCATTATTGAATTAGAACCTCATAAGGGAATCTGTGCAAATTAGAACTGTAAAAATAGAATTTTATAAAATTCTAAATAAAACTCTAATAAAATTTCCTGTTGCATACATGAAAGAACCATAGTTTTCAGAAATCTTGACCTCCTGCCACAGTCATGAAGTAAGGAAGTGCTGAAATCTGATTCCAGTGTTCTCAGTTCAGGATGTTTTTTTCCCCACTATGTTTTATTGTAATCTTTACAGTTTTTGCTGTTCCTACTTGTGACTGAAGTCTGGTCTATAGCTTCCTTTTCATTTGCACCTTTTTTTCCCTTTTTTGGGGGAAGATAAAAATTCAAAAAAATGAGATGACAGCCTCTCATTTCCTTTTTTCCTCTCAACTCCACCCCTAAATCCTAACCAGAGAAGTTTCCATAGCAAATTTTTTTCCCAAGTTTTTTTCAGGAAATTTTTCTAAAGTTAAAAAAAAAGGAACCATCCTTCTGAATGTCATTCCCTCACTATTATGTATCATATAGTGGCAGAACACAAAATAGCCAGTGTTAGAAAATTCTGGCTTCTGTTCTGTTGCTTCCCTGCTATATACATTTGTGGAACAATTCACTCAACCTGGCTAAGCTTCAACCTCCCTCTCTGAAAATCGAAGCGCATCACTATATTATTCTGAAATGTTATTTTCAGAATAACAGCTTCAAATGGTTAGAAAGCTTTTAAAATGTTCCTCTTCCATTTAAATGCATGCTTCAAACCAGGCTTCCAAATGTCCAGTGATTCAAAAACACCTTTAGGTAATATCCTCAAAGTAAATTCCAGCCATTGATTGACAGAAATGAACTCCTAGGGTGTTGAAATATTCATCTACTCTTTATTGCCACATCCACTCAAGCACTTTACAACGTGGAGTCAAATCTGTTAGAATAGCCCTTTGGACATGTTTGTCTTGTTGGATTCAGGATGTATTCATTTCTGGCTGCCAAGGGTGTAGTTTGCTTCTCTTTAGGGTGCTCAGTTTGAACTGACATCTGTTACAGATACTGCCTGACTAACGAAGCCTTTTTATTTTCTTAAAGCATGATGTGACCTAGGGCAGCCTAGAGATGAAAAAAAGGAAAAAAATAAAACAAGAAAGACCAAGATTTCACACCAAAGTAAATTTTTAAAGGGATGCATGATGTAATATTTTCATTAGGATTTAGGAATGTGAAGTGCAGATGCTGTGTTCTGTTAATTCTTAAATCAGGTTTTCTGCAGGTGCTACCTCATGTAGTCCAGTCAGGAGCCTGGGCTGTGATGCTGTGACTTATAGGCTCTGTCCTCTTTAACAGGGAAGATCAGAAGCTTGAGCTTTTTCATGAATTTCCCCTGAGGGTAAAAGTGGTTAGTTATGCAGAATAAATTAAACACCCTGGGAAACAGAAAATGCTATCACCATTGTGATGATTCCATTTAGTGTGGCAAATTTGATTTCAGCAGCAGCACAGAGGTGTGAAGTCGAAGGTTAATCCTCTATGGACCAAGACTCCCTTGACACACAGAGGTGATTATTTATTGGCTAGGAAAGTAGGAAAAATAGGGAAGCACCTGCTGTCTAAGGTCTCACCTCACAAACTCTATATTTTTAGACTCATTTTGAATATTTAGGGTCCAGGTAGACTACCTCACCCTCAATAGAAAAGACTACCAAGTATCTGGAGACAAAAAAAGTTGATCATAATAACTCTCACTGGCAGTTGCAAACACTTTTATTCTTTTCAATTATATTACATATGTGTTCACATTTTATCCTCTTAAATGACAACTTAAGGTGATGGAATAACCCTGTTGAGAAGAGGAGGAAACTGAGGATTAGGTACTTTTCTGAGATCACCAAGGCAATAAACAGAAAAGGCTTAAAACTATTTTAACTCTGACTCTTTTGTCCTACTTGTTACAAAATACTATTTTCACCGTAAAACACTGAATAAAAAGGCCTTTTTATGGTCTCCTGCAATATTTCTCTACTATACAGAAAAATACAATAAAATGTCAATTCTATCCTTTACTCATTCTCTTTTCCTTACTGACATACCACATGTAGAACTGACCAAGAGATAAGATAAAATGGTATCATTCAGCCACTGATACAGGATTTACAATATATATATATATATATATATATATATATATATATATATATATATATATATATATATATATATATATATATCCAAGATGATTTCCAAGATGGAAATTTACAGGCCTGAAGGTGGGGACTTGGCCTTGTTTACATTCTATTACCAATTTAATAATAAACCAATAAGACAATCATAGGTTCTTTCTAACCACGAGAGTAATAACAATTCATCTGGTAATCTATAAATGCTTGAAATACAACACTCAATTTTCCAAGGAAATACCGACTTGGAATAAATGCTAATTTGAGGGAAAATATCACAGAATATATATTCACAAATGAGACATTGCTCGTACCTAGAATCCAAAGGGTTCTGTCACAACTCAGGTTCCCTGGCATGCACTAGAGAGTAGACTCAACTGGTCACCCTATCAGCTCAAGGTGGCAAAGCCAATGGTAAAAAAAAAAAAAAAAAAAAAAAAAAGTGATAGAGAACCTTATCTGGGGACAACTCAGAGGTCCAAATATTGAGACTACATGGACTCTGGAGAGAAATTATGGTAGCAAACTCACAACCCAGAATGCAGCCATATGATCAGGTAACCTATTCTGAGTAAGGTACAGATTCCCCCAAAGTAAAAGGAACTGGAAAGTGATGCTTCAGTCATCATTCAGTTATCTATGCACAAAGACAGCATTTGCTCCAGCATGAGCACTTTGGATATACATGGTCCAAAACATAAGGCAACGGGGTATTGGAGAAAGAGTGAAGAATAAAATACTGCTTCTGGTCTGTCTTTGCCAGTGAAACCAACATGCAAAATGTTCAGCTATAATGTGACTTTATGGATATTCTAACAGAGGTAGAAACAGTGTCATTTATGTAAAGAAGAGAAACAGTGTACTCTGTTGAATAAAAACTGGCTTATTAACAAGGTAGCCTTTGATTTGAGGTTTGGGGAAGAATGTTATTTTGACATAAGAATAAGCAGGAGATAAAGCTCATTCCAGAGAGAGAGTGAATATGTGCAAATATTAGGTGGATAACAGGGAACAGCAAGTTTGGGATATATTCTATTTGGTGGGTTTATTGTCCCTTTTAAGAATCTGACTCAAAAATAGATATGTCTCTCAAGATAAATGCATATATCTACATTTGGACAAAAACTTAATATATAATTTTAGGGTCATTATGGTAGTTTCTTAAATGAGCTTTACCACTTCTATCATGATAACATTTTGCATTGAATTACCCTCTGATAGTAGTCAACTCTAGCACTGACTGCCATCAGAGGGGACACAATTATTTTGCTTTTCAAGTCCTCATTTCATCATCCAAGGCTTTTATGTTTATTGCACAGTGGCCTTTGATGAAGAGAACATGTCCTAAACAGATATCATTTTTCAAATTCAGTGTAATAATTTTTTTCTTTTCATCAGGTAGTTTTACAGTTTTTAAAAATTCCTCTCCACTTCGGGGATAATTGTTTGCATTTATAATATTTGTAAGCACAACATCTGCCTCCAAGTGAGTTCCTGTGTTCACTATTCAATGAAGCAATGAAGCATTTGAAATGCAGGAACATTTCTCAAAACGTTGTTGCTAGTTAATAATTCTTCATGCTCAAAATGTTGCATCTCTTGCACCCTGAGTCTATTAATCTTGAAAATAATACAAGTTACATGATTCTCATTATATGCCCTTAAAGAATTCTGCAGAAAAGTGGGATGAGGAAAGAAGGGAATTCAGTCAAGGGTTTCCTATTGGAATCTTACAGCAAATATTTTTTGGGAGTGAATCTTATTTATGACAAGGAATAAATAATTTTACTAAAATAATACTTTATTTATTGAATTAAAAACTTAGATTGATTTGCCAGTCTCAGGAGCAAAGGTAATATTCCGAAAAATCAATAAGAAAAGATTATCAATCCAGTAGAAAAATGAAATTGGCACATAATCACATGAAAAAATATTCAACATCAGCAGTAATTGAAAATAAAAAATATAAAAAATGAAATGATATTATTTTCATTTATCAGATTTCAAACATGAAAAATAATAATATCTAGTATTTGTTAGGGAGGGTTAAATAAAGAATACAAATTGGTATAAGCAAACTATGCCAAAATTGTAAGGAAAAAAAATTACACTATTGGCTTAGAAATTCCCCTTTTTTAGAATTTATCCTCAGAAAGTATTATACCTTTATAAATATGTTTGTACAAAAATGTTTATTGTTAAAATGTTTAACATACTGTAGTGTTTGAAACTAAATTTCCTGCAATATAGGATTGATTTACTATATATATTACATAGGTAGATTCAGTAAAAGATGTTGCAATCATTCAGTGTGAAATATATATGTGTATTTATTGTCATAGATAGGGTTTTACAATGTTAAGTGTGAAAAAGTCAATTGTTAATTGAAACATATTTTCTACAAAATATGAGTATAATCTTTTTAAAAGTTATATTTATATATATTTTACAGGGAAATGTTTGGAAATATATACAGCCAGAATGTCAGTAGTTTTTGTCTCTGGGTGACAGGATTTTAGGTAACTTTTTCTGTTTGCTTATATGTGTTTTCTCAGCTTTTTCAATTAATATGTGTTATTTGTGTAATGAAAAATATGGGAAGTATATAACAGGCCAACAAAAAAGACAAGTACAGATCATTTAACATTTTATTACATACCATCAATATAGATACACTTTAACTGTGAATATTTTTAAGTTCTTTTTTCTTCACTCTTCACTCAGTATTCACTTTTTCCCCCTGTATCTAGGGGAAACACTATACTAGATTAAGCAAAGTAAATGAGCAGATGTGGATGAAAAGTCTGTAATAAATTCCATGTGTAGAAGCTATGGAGCAAATCTACAATGGCGTATTGGCCAATTCAAGACTCAATTAACAGAAAATTTGCAATCTGGTCAAAATAAATGTTCAAATAAAATGGTAATATGACTTACACTGCCTCATAACTACAAATGAAATTTCATAAGAGGGATGAATAGAAAGAGTACTTTAAAATTTCAACTTTTCTTCCAAATCTCAGTGGTGCCAGAGAATAATTTTAATGACAACACGTAGCTGATATTTCATATAGAAATTGAAACATGCTCCAACTCTGTCATGAAAGAAAGCAGAGCCTCTGTGACCCTGAGTGTAGTGAGTTGACAGAAATCAGGCCTCAATAAACTCATTTACTGTGGTCATTCAACAAGCATGTATTGAATGCCTGTGATACGTGCTGTACTATTTTAGACCCTGAAACAGGTTTAAAGTCATGGTCATGGTCATTGTCATCAAGGAGTTAGTAAATAATTTGGAATTAAGATTTACATATTAAACAATTTTGTAGCAATGAAGAGATGTATGTTTGTACACTTTTGGACCACTGGTACAGACACTTAGCAAGTGGTCAAAGAAGAATGTGGGGAGAAGCTCTACAGAATAAGAACCCAAGGGATAAACTGAACTTAGAGATGCAGAATAAGGGTGGAAAGGCAAGTTTAAAAGAGAACATGATCACATGAGGAATGAAACATTTTCTCTTTAAACTACTTAGTTTTATGGCAATGTGTGTTGTGGATAACTCCAAATATAATGCAGACTACGCTGGATCTTCTCTTGGACTGTTAAATTGAGAGGTAGGGAAAGGGTAAGTAGGGATAAAAAGGAATGTAAGTTGTTGATTTTAAGATGGATTACTTACCGTGTTATGTTTTATTCATTCATTAAACATGTTTATTGGATGCCTGCTGTGTCCCAGGAATTGCTTTCTGCACTGGTGTTGCAGTGGTAAACAGAAGAGACATAGTTCTCCATTGCTGTAAAACTATTAAGAAAATGGTTCTGATAAAAATTTTTATGACTGCATTCCTCTTTCTCTCTGCATACATACAAAATGCAGTTAATTCTTAGCACATAGGTCCACTAAATAAAAAATGTATTTTACATGGTAATATCTTTCAAATGAGTCCATTTTAGAAATAATACATATTTCTATAGATTCTTCACAAGTCACTCTTTTAGCCATATTCTATGGTGTGATGGCTTTCAACTATTTTTAACAGGGCCCACAGCAAGAAATTTTATATTAAGTTTCTGTATACATTTCCCCCTCTACACACACACAAGCACACACCCACAAATGAAACAAAAGTTTCATGAGAAAGTAAAAAAAGTGGAATTATAAAGTGTGGGAAAAGATGAACTATCTAATAAATTGTATTGGGACAACCTGTTGTGCACATGGAAAATAATAAATTTGTTCTTATTTCACACCACACGTGAAAACCAACTTTAATAACGTTAGAAACGTAATTGCAAAATGAAAATTTTGGCATTCTGGGTTAGAGGGTATAGAGGAAAATATATGAGCTTGATTTGAGTTATGGAAGAAATATTAAACAAGATGGGAAAAGACACACACAAAGCAAAATCTAAAAAAAAATTTTGGAATATTAAAATTAAAACAAACAAACAAACATGTGTATATCAATGGATAAAATGCAACAAAAAGGACAAGCACTTCCACTATGATATGGGCTGGATAGTTGTGCCACACCCACCTCCAGAATTCAAATGTTGATGCCTTAACTCCCAATGCAATGGTATTTGAAGGTGGGGCTTTGGGGAGTGATTAGAGTTAGATGAGATCATGAGAGAAGAGCCCCCTGATGGGATCAGTGCTCTTAAAAGAAGAGGAGAGACATTGGAGTTTCCTCTCTTTACCATATGAGTATGTGAGGCACCTGTCCTTATCCGGCTGTGTTCCGTCTGGCTGTGGCAGTTAGGCACCCATACTTGCCACGCTGGGCCCAGCTCTGTTATCATATTTATCCAGCTGCATCCCTGCCCTGCCAGACACTGTTGTAATGGAATTTTCCACCCTCACCCTTTACTCTGCTGTGAAACCCAGAAGAAATGTGCCATAAAAGAACACCCCCACGGCCCCTTGTATTCAGGGCTCAGCCTTTATGACAGGAGTCCGCCAAGCCACTGCTAGCATAAATAAACTCTGCTTCCATTCTCAAGCCTTGGTGTTTCCGGACCTTCTGCAAGTTCACACTAACATGCTGCAACATTTCTTGGGAGCTTGTCTGGGACGGTGGAGATGGTGGCTTGACTGCCTCCCCTGTATCTTGGTCTTGGCTCCTGGGACACCCAAAGATGGGGACCCCACTCAGTTGCCAACAGAACATTTTCCATGAGTGGGAAAGACCTTGCTGGGTGGACCCGGAGGATGGACACTGAGCACAATGGAACCCAATGAGGTGCAGGAACCAGAGCAGGTGAGCTCTGCCCTTGGACTAGGTAAATACCTTCGTCCCACCAGGTCCCTACTCCCATGAGAATAGAAGGGGAGCCTGGTCAAATCCCAAAGAGGGGAATATCTTAGTACTCTGTTTCACAGAGGAAACCACATTCCCTGGTCAGGTAAGGATTTTTGGAATTTCGAGTGGTGAATGGAAGTGTGCGAATGTGTGTGGCTGAGATGGATCCTACACACAAACTGACTGCGGAGTCCCAATCTGCAGTTCTGTTGCGACCTCATACGGCTAAGGGTGACCTCACAAGAGAGGTCCTGACAGGGTTTATACTGTCTCACCAAAGCCAAGAGGCACTGAAATATCACCATGAGGTGAGCAGCTGGAGATGGACAAAGCAATTGGAACAGACTGTCTGTTGCAGCACCGATCACAGGTGGAAAACGAGGGAGGGAAACCAGCAAACAAACTCCCCTTGCCTGTATGCCAAGGAATTTTATAAAGGACTTTTCTGGTGGCTATTGTGTCAAACTATTTCCTGATAAACTCAGGGAATTCTGTGAGGTGGATTGGCCATCTTTCAATGTGAGATGGCCCTTGGAGGGGTCCTTTGACCTTTCCCTTATCCATCAAGTCAGGAGAGTTATTACTGGCCAATGTGGAAATGACCCCTAGGTCCACCCTGACCAGTACCCCTATATTGATTCTTGGGAAGACTTAGGTCATTCTCCACCTTCCTGGTTAAAGGCCTATGTGGAAAAACACTGCCAAATTCTCCTGGCCTGAGAAATGTCAGTCCCAGGTCAGACTCATGCCCAGAGGTGACCACTACACGTGGCCCCCAAGCCAGCAATTCTGTCCTCAGATCTGGAGGATCTGCTACCTCCCTACTTGACTGAGCCAACTGCTCTGCCACCCCCACAGCCCCCAGCACTGCCTCCTACTCCAGTGGTGCATCCAATATCTCCTTCTAGCCCATCAGAAGGAACCAATTCAGCTCTCAATTCTCCAGAGACCCCACTGCCATCTACCCTGACCCCATATGGGCCAAACAGGACCCAGCCTTCAACTTGATCACCACGGGGAATGGCTCTCTGGATGCTGTTCCAACAGACCTGAGGTCCCCTTTACTATAATCAGAATGGACACCTGCAGGCAGGACACCCCACCTTCATCTATCAGCCGCTCACAATGACTGACCTTCTGAATTGGAAACATCAGATGCCCACGTATACTGAAAAGCCCCAGGCTATGTGTGATCAGGTCCAGTCCATCGTCCAGGCTCACCGGCCCACCTGGATGGACTGTAGGCAGTTTCTAATCACTCTCTTCAATACTGAAGAGAGATGTCATATCAGCCAGGCAGCTCTAAAGTGGCTCCAAGACCATGCCCTGTCTGGGAAAGTAAATGCCGAGGCATATGCCCAGATCCATTTTCCCGATGAGGATCCACACTGAGACCTGAACACAAATCAGGGCTTATGGATGCTGGAATGGTACCAAGAGGCTCTCCCAGGAAGCATAAAGGCAGGAGGGGAAAAGCCGACCAACATGAGTAAAATCTCTGAAATCCTCCGAAAGCCAGATGAGAGTCCCAGTCAATTCTATGAAAAGCTTTGTGAGGCGTTCCATGTTTACATGCCCTTTGGTCCTGAACAACCTGAAAACCAGAGGATGGTCAAGGCCATTTTTAGTGGGACAAGCACAGGGGGATATCCACCGCAAGCTGCAAAACCTAGAAGGGTTTGCTGGCATGAATATTACCCAGCTCCTAGAAGATGCAACCAAGATGTTTGTCAACTGGGACCTGGAGGCCTGCTGTGAGACAGACAAGAAAATAAAGAAGAAGGTGGACCTCGTAGCTGCTACACTGGCCAAAAAGTCAGGACCTCCAAAAGGGCCCTGGGGCCAAGGCTGAAAGCCGACCAGAGGGCAGCCACAGGATGCACCCGGTTCCAGACCACCTCTAAGAGCCAACGAATGTGGCTACTGTCATGAAGATGGTTTAACGTGTTTGGAGGGTTCAAACCCCTTATTATTATAGCTATTTTCTTAAGGGGAACCTGTCTTATCCTCCTTTGCCTGCTGCCTCTGGTAATACACAAAGTCACATCCTCCCTGGAGGCCATAGTAGAACAAAAAAAAAAACCACAGCCAAAATGTTCTCACTATGGCAGTACCAGCCCCTAGACCAAAAGCCAGCTGAAGGTGATGCTATTTGACCAGGCCATCTAAGGCCTTGGTCATGCATCAAAGGGGGGGAATGAGGCACCCATACTTACCTGGCTGTGTCCCGTCTGGCTGTGGCCATTAGGCACCCATACTTGCCATGTTGCACTCAGCTCTGTTATCATACTTACCTAGCTGCACCCCTGCCCTGCCAGACACTGCTATAAGAGAATTTTCCACCCTCACCCTCTACCTTGCTGTGAAACCCAGAAGAAATATGCCTTAAAAAAAAAACAGCCCTGCTGGGTTCAGGGAGTCCACTGAGATGCTGCCGGCATCAATAAATTCTGCTTCTAGTGTCAAGACTTGGTGTTTCCTGCCTCTCCTTGTGAGTTCGCAGTAACACACTGCAACATATGCAATAAGAAGGTGTTCATCTGCAAGTCAGGAAGAGGGTCCTCACCAAGAACCCAATGTACCAGAACCTTGATTTTGGACTTCCCAGCATCCAGAACTGTGAGAAATAAATGTCTTTTAAATAAAAGTCTCCCAGTCTGTGGTATTTAGTTACAGCAGCCTGATCTGACTAATACATATTGCATATAACCAGCAAGGGTTAAAATGCAGAAAATATAAAAATGTCATCAAATTAAACCAACAATAACAACCAAAAAAACCTTCAATGGCAAAGTGAAAAAGAAATATAAACAGGTGAGTCATAGGAAAAAAAAAAAAAACCCAAATGGCAATAAATATATAAAAAAGATGCTCAACAGTACTAGTTATTACCAGGCAAGTGCAAATTGAAACCACAGTGAGATGCCATTTCATAATCATCAGTTTGGTAAAGCCAGTTTGACTATTCAGATATCAGTTAGAATGTGGCATGGGTGAGCTCTCATACACTGCTGGGGGGAAGGTAAATTGTATACCCCATTTGGGAAGGAATTGGCAAAATATAATAACAGAGATATTCTTGCATGCATGTTTAAGTAGACTATACAAAAATATTTGTCGCATCATCGTAAAAAGAAAATGTGGGAAAGAACCTAAATTTCTGTCAGTAGGAGAATGAATAATTAAATCATGGAATATCAAGCACAAGAATGCTATGCAGAAGTTAAAAGGAATAACCTAGAGGTCATACATCATAAATAAATCTTACAAAATAACCCTGAGTGATAAAAGCATATTATATAAGAATATGTAAAAAATAATATTTGTATGTGTGTTTAAAATATGCACCATTGTATATTCTGTATAAATATCAACATATCTGTTAGAAATGCAAAGTAACAATAAACCCCAAATCAGGGTAATGATGTAGTCCTTTATGTTGGAGGACTACAAGACTATCCTCAGAACTGATGATTTGCTGGAAGGAATCAGAACTCAAAAAAGCTTTTATATATGGTTATAGCTTGTTACAGAGAAAGGACACATTAAAATCAGCAAAGAGAAAAGGTGCATGGGGAAAAGTCCAGGAGAAACCAGGAGTCATCTTTCAGTTGACTCACTTGGATGTGCTTAATTTTCCTAACAATGATGTGTGACAATACATGTGAAGTGTTGCCAAACAGATAAGCTCACCTGAGCCTTGGTAGGTGCCTGAGTACCAGTTTGACTGAACCAGCTCCTCAGATACCAGCTCCTTTCCAGATCAAAAACAGGTTCTCACCATAAATCATATTGTTAGCATAAGCTATCTGATCAAATTGGTACCACCTGGCTCAATGCCTCAGGAATACAAAACACTCTTATCAGATAGAGTATTCCAAAGGCTCTGAGCTCATCTTCCAGAAGCTTGCTAAGGGCCACATCTGAAGACTGACCTTTCTTGAGAGTGCACAGGATTTGAGCAACCTGGGCCTGCTGAGTTAACCTTTCTTGCACATCTCTGGAAAGGTAGGAAGGGGACTGGGAACAGCAAAGAATGCATAAAGGACTTCAATATGAAATGCCATTTATTTCTTAAGCTGGCGGTGTTTGGGTATATGAGTGTCTATTACATAATTTTCCAGATGCTTTTATGACTAATTGCATAAAAATACAAAAAGAAAGCCAATGTACTAAGGGGATATCACTTCAGCCAGATTCCTCTAAAAATCAGTTAAGATAAATACTATTAGAATCATAGTTAATAAGAGTTTTTATAAATGATAAAAGAAGCTACAAAATATGTTTAATTTTGGCCTGAGAATAGTCTACCCTATCAGAGAATAAATTTCATTAATTAAAATAATGCCAGAGCTTTGCTCACAATGTTTTTTGTTTTGTTTTGTTTTTAGAGATACGGAACAATCTCAACATTGTTTCAATATCTTGGTGGCAATCTATGACTAACAATTTCTCATGATATTATACAAATGCAGATTGTTTTGTATTCCCGAAATATGTCACGTCTTTTTTGCCCTTCCCCTTTGGGTGACTCTAGCTTTTTGTTTTCCTTTCACAGTCCTCCTATTGTCTATGTGATGACTCTTCCATCTACTACTTTAAGCCTAGACATAAATACAAAAATTTCTGTGTAGAGTTCCACTATCACTGCAGCAATAGCCACAGTGTTTATTGAGCACTAGGGAGCATTCTAAGTGCTCCACAGGCACTAAATACTTGAACTCTCATGATACCCAATGAGGTAGGTGTTATCCCCATTTTATCAAGGAAGGAACTAAGGAAACTTAGCCAAGGTCATACAGTTAGTAAGTGGAGAACGGAGAATGGAACCTGGCTGCACTCTGCGTGTCTAACAAGAAGCTCTGCTAGTGTCCACGGCATTCCTCCTGTGTTAGTCTGTTTTTGTGTTGCTGTAATAGAATACCTGAGACAGGGTAATTTATAAAGAACAGAAGTTTATTTGGCTTATTATTCTGGGACAGTTGCATCAGGTGTGGGCCTCAGGCTGCTTCTACTTATGGCAGAAAGCAGCAGGCAGCCAGTGGGTACAAGCAGGTCACATGGTGAGAGTAAGCAAGAGAGAGAGAGGGGAGGTGCCAGGGTCTTTTATTTATTTATTTATTTATTTATTTTTATTTTTTTTCATCTTTACCTTTTATTTTTATTTTTATTTTTATTTTTTTTTTTAAATTTTATTTTGTCGATATACATTGTAGCTGATTATTGCTCCCCATCACCAAAACCTCCCTTCCTTCTCCCTCCCCCCTCCCCCCCAACAATGTCCTTTCTGTTTGCTTGTTGTATCAACTTCAAATAATTGTGGTTGAGCCAGGGTCTTTTAAAGAAGCAGCTCTCGCAAGAACTAAGCAAGAACTAACTGAGCAAGAATTACTCACTACCCCCCACCCCCCCAGGGAGAGCATCATTAATCCATTCATGAGGGATCCACCCCCATGACTCAAACAGCTTCCAACACTGCCACATTGGGGATCAGATTTCCACATGAGTTCTGGGAGAACAATAATCCAAACTCTATCACCCTCACTCCAGCAGCTTTATGCTCTATTGTGCTCCTATATAACTTTATTGTTGCATTTGTCACAGTATGAAATGATTTGTGGCTGTCTCCCTCCCCAGGCTATTTCTTTTCTTTCTTTCTTTTTTTAAATTATACATACCTGTGGGGTACAACATTGCTTTTCAATAATTGTGTAGCATGTGTGGTGGTTAGATCAGGATAGTTCACTTACTCATCATTACAATATGCATTCATTCTTTGTGTCTGTTGATCAATTCCTCATTAGCCCCCTCCTTCTCCCGTCCCTCCCCTTTTCCATCTCTAGTTTTCTAAAAGTTCAACATATTACTGTGATTGCTGTTTCTTTCTTTCTCTCTGTCTCTCTCTATTGTTCATTTGTTTATTTATGGATTCAGCTCCCATTTATGAGTGAGAATATGTGGTATTTTTTCTTTCTGGGCCTGGGTTGTTTCACTTAGAATAATTTTCTCCAGGCTCATCCATGTTGCTGTAAATGGTAGAATTTCATTCTTTTTTATGGCCGAGTAGTATTCTGTTGTGTATATACACCACAATTTCTTTATCCAGTCATCCATTGATGGACATTTACATTGGTTCCATCACCTAGCTATTGTAAATAGAGCTGCAGTATGAGAGTGCAGGTACACCTTTGACCTGATATTTTTCAATCCTCTGGACATATCCCCAGCAGTGGGATTGCTGGATCATGTGGAAGTTCCATCTGTAGTTGTTTAAGGAACCTCCACTCTCTTCTCCATAATAGCTGTACTAATTTACAATCCCATCAACAGTGCAGGAGGGTTCCTCTCTCTCCACATCCTTGCCAGCATTTGTTATTCTCTGTCTTTTTAATAATAGCCACTCTGATTAGTGTGAGGTGTTATCTCAAAGTGGTTTTGATTTGCATTTCCCTAGTGATTAGTGATGTTGAGCAGCTTTTCATATACCTCTTGGCCATTTATATATCTTCCTTTGAGAATTGTTTATTCAGCCCCTTTGCCCATTATTTAATTGGATTATTTGGGTTTTTTTGCTGTAAAGTTGTCTGAGCTCTTTGTGTATTTCTGGATATTAATCATCCCCAGGCTATGTGTTCTTTGAGGTCTTATGGAATTTTTCTTTTCTAGTAAAATGCCCAGTATAGAGTAGGAGTTAAAAATATTTATTGAATAAATTTGTTATGAAACTACGGAATGTAGATTTCTTTGGGATGTATAATTAGGTCTTAAAACCTAAAGTGTGTATGGGAAGTTTCAGTACAGAAACACTGGGAAAAGAAAAAAAACAAAAAACAAAAAACTTTGCATTCTTTTGTTTTATCTGTATTTTAATAAGAACACCAAAGGATTAAGTAAAAATGTATAAGTTATTCATATGTATTTATTTTAGTATTCACCAGACTATTTTCAGGGAAATATATTAGCATTTCAATACAGATGTTGCAGCAATGAATTAAAAATCCAGAATTGTTTTTTCTTTTCATTTCTCTTAACAAAGGAAATTAATATTTAATAATAATATTTTAATGGTCATAATCTTCATAAAACATATTAAGCACTCACACATTTATTTCTGTTCATTCTATAAATACATACATATATACATATATATGTCCTTTATTTTTATTAGCAATGCCATTTTCACATTTTATAAGAAAGAACCACTCTACAGATCACTGTGAAAAAAAAGTACTACTTTTACCCAGTTAGTTCCTCTTCTAAATTATTAACTTCTACTGATGGTAAGAGGAAGATGTATCTGGGATGCTGTCCAAGGGAGACCTAGTTTTTTTAAGTTATCACCTTTTAAGAGGGTTGCAAAAAGGGTGCTGGCTTTTGACAAAATAGCCTTCTTTCTTATTTCTTAAACTCAACCTCTACCAAAATGTATCACCTCAATTTTTTGCTTTTCTTTCACTTTAAACATTTTACCTGCCTATATCCTTCAATTTGGGGCTTATTTGACTTACATGGCCAAAGAAATAACCCTTTCTTATATTAAATCTTGACAATGGCAATCCAAGTTAACAAATCCATTTCCAAGAAGATGAGGTGGGGTACATGAATCAAAACAATAAACATGTGAGCCTGAACAACTGATGTTTATTTTTCTTGTTTTTATATTCAACATTGTTACAGAAAATAGAAGCCTAAGCCCTTGGTATCAAAATTAGTATTGGAAGGAATTCATTATAATGAAGTGCTTGCGTGAGTAACTCCATGGAGTTGGTCTGTTACTGTTCAAAAGGAAAGCTTGCTTTGCATTCTAGCAAACACACAAAACCCTTCACAAAGGAAACAGACATCATCTTCTATCAGTCCACCCTAAATGAAAGAAAGAAAGCAAGCTGAAAATTGGTAGAAGAGTTGATTTCACTACATGTTTATGTTAATAGGGTATTTGACTTTTGAATGCTTCATAAACCTTGTTATGCTCTGTGCTATTTGAGGAGTAAAACAGCTGGAACACTGCCAGAAGCCTTAATTGGAATCAGCTTAGCAGGAGCTGACAAGGTTTCCTAGTGTTTAGTTTCAAACTTATTATAAAATTGCAAAATTATGTGCTATTTATTTTCTACTCCTCTTTGGTTTATGCCTGTAAAGGTAAAACTTAGCTGCATTAGGAAATACACTCATTTTTCCCTTGTCTGCCCCAGGCTAGTGTTCTGAATTGAGCAGCTTGGGTATTGTCTCTTCTAATTAGATGTGGCCTCACTTCTCATGCAACAGAGAATGTCATGGAGATCCTTCCCCCATGCATTTTGATTATTGGGTAAATGATCACTGAAATAGCCAACCCGTGGTCAAGTTACTGAGCTGTGTGGTCAATCTGTCACCAATGTGGTTAGCAAGGCCATAGAAATATATTCAAAATTGGCTCTTGAGGGATCTTAGTTTTCTCCTTCCAAAGGGTCACATTTGCTACTAGTCACATATCATAAGCAGGCTCTTGGTTTTATTTCAAGCCATGAGAAATAGATGAGTTCTTTGCTTTCTGCCAAAATTTAGGGAATTGGTGCCTTTTTTTTGTTTTTTAGTTGTGCTTTTCAGCTTCAATTGGCTCTAGTGTTTCAACCTGTCTGTATTCCTTATTATACTGTTGCCTGAAATTGACAAGATAATTTGGTTCCTTAGAAAATATTAAGTGTCTGCTATTGTGCCAGGCAATGTGCTGGGTGCTAATGGCACCAATGTATGTATAACACATAGTTCCTGTCTTGACATTGTCGCCATCTGTTTGGGAAGAAAGAGAAATTTGATCAAAAAATTTAGAATTAGTGACGAGTGAATTCTGATTCAAAGTGCCGACTGGTGAGCTGGCCGAGTCAGCCTATCTCAGCTTTTCATTAAAATATCTGCAAAGACACAGAACAGGATGAAAATTCAACTTAAAACTGTATGATTGATACAAACTACTGCTAAATTTTAGAAATAATTTTCTACTATTATCAGGCAAATGGGTCTGCACTGAGAAAAGAACGTATACTTTTTAGGCCAAACCACATACACTGCTTTTGCTTTGTGGAAAAGACATCTCCTGAAATGAGTTGGAGATGCTGTACTTATTTCTCAGCTCTGTCCCTGGATCAGTAAAATGATGGGTGAAATGGCTAAAGTGGGCATATTCGCCTTGCTCTTAATCATAGGAAGAAAGCATTCAGTCTTTCACCACTAAGTATAATGTTAGTAGGCAAACTTTTACAGATGCCCTTTATCAAGCTAAGAAAGTTGCCTTCTATTCCTACTTTGCTGAGAGTTTTAATAGGGATGGATGTTATATTTTTGTTAAGTGCTTTTGCTACATTTATAGAGATGATCATAAAATTTTCTCTTTTAATGTTTTTTTAAGATGAAGAATTTTTAAATGTGATGATTTGTGGATGTTTAATCACAAATGTTTATCCCATTCCTGGAATAAATCCAAATTCATACTTTGGGTTTTATTTATCCTTATTCTGTTTTCTTAAGATGGATGCTGTAGGCCTTGATTTAAGATCTTTCCTTTTACCTAATAGAATCACTCAATAAATTTCCCTATAGTACTGGTTTAGACTTACCCTGCACATTTTGATAACACTATGTTTTCATTTTCATTAGATTCAAAATATTTTCTGATTTCCCTTAAGATTTCCTATTTCATACACAGGTTACTTAGAAGTGTGTTATTTAGTTTAAAAATATTAAGGAATTTTTCAAATATTTTCATATTTTTGATATTTTATTTTCTAATTTTATTACATTAATGTCACAGAACATAATTTGTATGAGTTTAATACTTTTAAATTTATTGAAAATTGTTTTATGGTCCAGAATACAGTTGATCTTGGTAAATGTTCTGTATGTACTTTAAAAGATTGTATATTGTGTTGTTGTTGAATGGAATGGTTTATAACTGTCAATTAGGTCACAATGTTGTTTAGGTATTCTATACTCTTACTGATTTTCTGTCTATTTGTTCTATAAATATTTGCAAGAGGGATGTGAAAATCTCTGATTATAATTGTTGATTTTTCCATATGTCCTTACAGTTGAACTTTATGGATCTGTGAATTTATAGCTTTTAACAAATTTGAAAAAATTTCAGCCATAACATCTTCCACTGTTTTTTTCTCCCCTCCCTACCCACATCCTGTTTAAGGATTTCAAATACATGTATATTAAGCTTCACAAAGTTGTACTACAGCTCACTCATGCTGCTTCTCTTTTCCCCCAGTTATTTTTTTCTGTCTGTGATTTACTAGGGTACTTCAGAAAGTTTGGGGAAAAATAGAATTAAAGATAATACAAATCTTTCCATGAACTTTTTGAAGTACCCTTGTATTTTGGACCATTTCTATTGCTATGCCTTCAAGCCCATTAATATTTTCTTCTGCAATGTCTCTTCTGCCTTTAATTCTGTCCAGTGTGTTTTTTTATCTCAGTCATTATAGTTTTAATCTTTAGAAGTTTGATTTATATTATTTTTTAAATTATCCATGTTTATATTTAACATGCTCAATCTTTTCTCTAACATGTTGCACCTATGGAATATAGTTACATTGTTGTTTTAATGTCTTTGTCTACTCATTCTATCACCTGTATAGTTTCTGGTTCAGTTTCAGTTGATTAATTTTCTCTTCCATATGGGGTTATATTTTCTTGCTTTTTTTGCATGTTTTGTATTTTTTGATTGGATACCATACATTGTAAATTTTACCTTGTTTTTGAGCTTTGTTCTGGCATGCAGTTATTTAAAAACAGTTTGATCCATGTAGGTATTGATTTTTAATTTTGTCAGTTAATGGTATTTAGTCAAAGGTTAATTTTTCCCCACTACTACAACAAAACTTTTTGAATACTCTACCCAATCACCCATGAGTTATGAAGATTTTTAATTTGGTTGAAGAGAATAAGCACTTTTGCCAGCCTTTTGTGAATGCTGCATACTCTTGCTGGTGATACTTTTGAATGGTTCTTTCCCTGGCCTTGAGCAGTTTCCTCACATGCATGTGCTGACTAATTTTCTCTAAAATACCCACAGAGAACTCTTTGCAGATATCCAAGTTTCCGTCTCTGAGAGGTTCTTTTTTTCTCTAATACTTTGTTTTATAAGTTCTATCATCCTAGGTCTTTCTAGACTCTCAGCTCTGTCAACACAACTCCAACAGGATTTGTCTTCATCCCTTCTCTTTGTGCTGTAGCCTCAAAATTCTCTACAGGTAGTAAGCCGAAGCAATTATGGGTCTCACCTCATTTTTACCCTATTTCTAAGGAGTCATTGTCCTTCACTGCCTAATGCTTAATTTCTTAAGAACCCTTGTTTTATATATTTTAACTGATTATTTTAGTTGTTTCAGGTAGGAGAATAAATCTGATCTCTCCTATTCTATGTTTCTAAATAAAATAAAAATTCAGTTGCTCAGTTGTACTAGTCACATTTCAAGTGCTGAATAGCCACAAATGGGTAGGGGCTACCATACTGGACAGAATAGAACACATTTTCATCATCACATAAAGCTGTATTGGAAAGCACTGTGTTCGATGGCCACTGTGACTGGATGATATATCGATATATGTGTTTCCTGTGTTAACACAAAGCAGGAAGAGAGAGAGAGAGAGAGAGAGAGAGAGAGAGAGTTAGAATTAGAATTAGAAGAATAGAGACTTAAGGGAAGAAACAGTCCAGATACAAAGTAATCAAAAATACCTGATTTTGAGAAACTGATAGAATATCAGAAGAGTGAACCCATTTGGCTTTGATGCTTGGAACATTTGATGCTTGGTTTTAGATAATAGTGGCTTATATTTTCTACCAGCGAAATAGAACCACTTGACTAATACACAATCACATAATTGTCAACACTATTTTGTGTAGTTGAATATGACTGAAGAATAACCAAACCACATTGACTGACCTTGCTTTAAATTCATGACTATGAGCCTCAAATGGGCAATGCTTTTCCTTCAGAGTCATACTGTATTTTCCTAGTTCAATCATTCTTTCTTGCTCCAATGACCAATTCATGACTTTTCTCTCCTTCAGCTGCCAACGCCTTCTTCCCGATCCTCACAATCGTCTGTTAACCTTGCTTCCTACTTTGCCAAGATAATTGAAGCAGTAAGAAAAGAATTACCAGACTTGCAATCCCACATTTACTCACATGCTTATATCTATTTCCATTTACACTGTCCTACTGCCAATTCTTATAGATTCACAATCTGCTCACATCTGAAGTGAATTCCTCACGTACTCAGTAGTTCCCGTCTTTCCTTACCCACTCATAGACTTAGTAGTTCTAACAATTTCCCTCTCTCTCCCATTAGTTCTTTTTTTTTTTTAACACTGTACTAGTTTATTCATACCAGCACAAAATCATGTTATTATTTCTTTCATCTTGAAGAAAAAAGTTATTTTCTCTCTTGGCAACAAAACTTAACAAAAGAGTTCTCCTTACATTCTTTCTCAAATCCTCACTTATCCTTCTCCCTTGACTCCCCTGTTAGACTTTTGCCCCATCAATCCATAAAAATACTGCTCTTGTCAAGGGAACAAATGATTTCCATTTTGGTACATCTGATGGACTGTTCTAGGCTTTCATCTCACCTGATGCATCAGCAGTGTTTTATATCAATATTCATTCCTTCCTTCTTGATACATGCTCTTTATTTGGCTTTCAGGACACTGCTCTCTTGATTTTCTTCCTACCCCACCATCACTTTCTCATTCTTTTTTGATTTTTACAGACTTTTCCTATCTCTTACTGTTGGTATGCCCCAGTGTCCTTGGTCCTCTTTTCTTCACTCCCTACACTTATTATTCTTAATTTCACCCATTCTTAAGGCTGAAGATACCATCTATATTCTGACAAGTCTCTAAAGTTTACACACCACCCTAACATCTTCCTGAGCTCCAGTCTCACCTATTCAGTGTGGGTCAGTGGTGGAAGGAATGGAGTGGAGCAGCCATGCTTCACTAGTTACCCAAAGACCCAGCTGGTGGGAGCTCTACCCTCTGCAAATGAGAAAGCTGGAGGGTCATGTACTGCACTTTACGCTGGAAGTTGACACACATCATATGAACAATCATATGTCCCCACATTAATGCAAGGAGGGTGAGAAATGTGGGAGAATCCATGCATATTCAGTGAGCACATGATATACCACCACACCAAATGACAGGTGATGCTCTGTTTATAAGAAAGGTGATATGTCTGTTATATCAAGTTCTGTATTTATGGGCATTATCCTTGGGCCATATTTGATTGAATTTATATTCAAACCATTGAATCAAGTAAGGATACTGGAACTATATTTGTTTAAATTTATGCTTTGTCTTTTTCTACATTTTCTGTTTTTCATAATGAACATATACTGCCTTTGTAATAAGAAAAAATGTTAATGTTAGGTAAAAGCAAATGCTGTTGGGGCCAGAGGGTGATAGTACTCTATGCAACATTAGGAACAAGGAAGGGAAAGACATGGAGAAAATTGAAGTAGAACGGACAAAGGGAATGGAGGAGAGTTACCGAAGAGGAAAATGTGAAAGCCATTGGTAAAGAAAATTTTGAAAAGAAAGGAATTAATTTGCAGAAGAATTCCTAAACTCTACAAGGGGGTGGGGGTTGAGGGCTGGAGGGGTAAAACAAACTTGGTAGGCAGATTTGGGGGTCTCAGCCAGGTGTGGCTTGACTCTTGGGGGAAGTCTACAGTGACAAGTGCAAAGAAATGGCTTGTAGGAATGAAACAGAAATTTTTCTTTTCTTTTTTCTTAGTTGGTGGTTATAAAAAGGCACTGCAGAGATGGGGAAGGAATGTACTGTGTAGAAGGTAAAATATGCTGAACTGTTATCCCATACTGTAAGGCAAACCAGGAAAGGATATAATCTCAGTATTGTTAAGGAACAAATGTATGTATCATACATGTTGCTGGCCTTAAGAGAGATGATGTGCAATCCTACAAAACACTATATATTTAAGAGTAAAGCTACATAGCTGCATAAAAAGCAGATTGGTTTTAGGATAGTGATCTTTGCATTTGCAGAGGGAGATGTAAATTCTCTTTCAATTTATGCCAGATTTGATATTGATTCTTTTCTTGTTGGCAGGAAGAATGGTTCTTCCTGCCATATCCAAGGTAAGGTGCTGGGTGCTGATGTTGACAGCCTGAATTTTAGGCAAAGACCACGTCCTGATGAAAAGAAGGTAGACCCAATTGTCCATCTCAGGGCAAAGTTTATTTCCTTGGCAATAGTGGATTCTTGAATAAACCTATTCACATTGCTCTAGTTTATAAACTTCTGTGTATTCTTTAATAATCTAATAGACCTGGAGCAATTGTTAAGGGGGCCACACCTTGATCAGGAAATTGTCCTTTGCATTTGGCTATTTACAGATTATTAGTCCCTGTTTCCAGATGAATTTCAAAAGATGAATGGGATGAAAGCCACTTAGATGGGTTGGCTGAGGAGTAAATAGGGAAGGATACAGAGGCAACTAGTATATACAGCTCTTTTAAGAAGCTTGAGTCCAAAGGGAACATGGGAGTTGAGTACATTAATGCAATGTGCAAGTGTGTGCTTATGTACACATATGTGCATAATTCAATGGCTTTCACATCAGATATACATTTCTTCCTTTCTTTTAAACTATCCTTTTAAAATCGAACAGTTCTTATTGGCCCTTGTGTTAAAATGTAAATTTTTCTTCAATCAATAAAAACTAACATAAGGCTACAAATGTCTTGAAAACTAGCAGTAGACCAAGAGAACTGTTGGTAGGCTAAGCTTATGTTCTTTATGAATTCTTCAACGTGTATTTTATGAAGCTATCTAGCAGAGTTTGGGAGAAACCAGGAAAGGGGGAAGGATCTGGGGTGACAGTACTTTATTCTATTGCATTAGCAGTTTGTGGCCCCAAATTTTGTGTGCCCACTTGTAAGGCAAGGGTTGCAATTCATACTCTCTTCAGAAAACATTTCACAACCCCTCAATTTTTATGACTTAAGCGTGGATTTTGAGGATTTCGCCTTCATTCAAAGTGCCTACCAGAGCATTCTTTCCAACAACAGAGTCATAATCTTCGTTAGAAAGTTCCTGGTAAATACATTATTCCCATCTCATTACGCTTCCTATGAATTTTAGCTTTCCTTATAGATTGACCTTGTGGATAACTGAGCACCCAGTTTTTAGGAAGGGATATCTGATGCCTGCTGTCCACCCCCCAAATAAAGTTTTGTTTACAATATGCAGCCTTTAGAATATTAGATTTTGGTGATTAACTCCTTGTTAATCACATATGTCCTCATTCATTGCCTCCTGGTATTGCATCTTCTAGTTTCATATTTTCCAGGATGTTCTAAGATCAGATGATAAGGTGACTGAGCATGATGCAGGATTAGACAGTAATAAAATGCAAGGTCTCCTGATTTCAGTCCCTCTGCTGATAGAAGTTACAACCAGACTATAGATGAATGATTAAGCTGTGTCAACAGTACAAAGAAAAGCTCTATGGCAAATATGAGAATTATTCAACTTTCAAGAACTGATAGTAAATGGGAAAAAAACCTTTCAAATTATTTTTATCACAGGAATCAAAAGAAAAAAACAAAACCGAGAACAACAACAACAAAAAGATAGAATTGGGGAGATTATTTTCTCCTTTCTCTGAAAACTATTTTGTTGTTTTTGCCCTTTTAAAGAGCACAAGCCAAAGGCTTCCTTACTAAGACCTTTGCCTGACATTGCCATTAAAGAAATGGATTATAAAAGACCAGAAAACGCCAGCCCTAGAGGTTCTGTGAAAATGCTGGTCACAGGGAATAGGAATCGGAAAGCAAAGACTGTTCGTGCTGAATTTATCTTCTCTGGTGCAAAGGCTTTTTGCTTCCTCTCCCCCTCAAGCCCATGGGTGGAAGCAATGAAATTCACTGACATAACTGGGCCAGTTGCTTTTTATTTCAAGTATGCTGTAAGGAATACTTGAAAGCAATCATCTGTGCTCAGTAATTGGCTGATAAAGCTCAATATCCTCAGCAATTACAGTCACTGTTCATTCAGGAAATCCTCCATACATCATTTGAAAGACGGGCAAAATTGTAAATTATTATAATACTAACCTCTGCAATGCTAGCAGAACATATTGTTATAGTGTTAGGGACAAAGATTTAGACACTGAAGGGAAATTCTAGTCAAAGAAAACACAGGTTATGCAGTTTTAAGGTGAACTGAGAAAGAGAGAGGCTTGTTGAGGAGGGACAGCATGATGACCCCGAGTTATTGACCCCGAGTTATTCCCAAAGCAAATTTGCGCTCAGGAAAAGTCAGCCAAGAATGAGATTGCAGGGGTCATGATGAGATTTACAAAAAAAAAAACAAACCACAACAGATACCTACCTAAGATTAAGACTTTACAAAAGGATTGTCCTAAATGTGCTGTGTACTGAGCACAGGGCTGAAGAGAGAGGGAAGATTGCTAGTGATTGTCCTAAAACAAACAAACATTAAATGAGTAGGTGCCTTCCAAGGAGTAACTGGCTATGTGGGTGTAAAGCACAGGAATGAAAAGCACTTGATCTCCCATGGAGACACAGGAAGCTGAAAATTTAGAGCTGAGTAGCATCTAGCAAAACTCTTACTTTTCAACTTACAAGTCAAACATCTAAGGTATGAGAAGCTAAGTGACTTGTTTAAGGTAATGTCACCAACAGATGGCAGAGTTGAAATTAAAATTAGGTTTCTTGACCACAGATTCTGTTATCTATTCAGTACAATATGACTACTGACATCTCATTGTCCTTCCTATTTACTAGTTCAGATTGTTATTCAGGAAGTTTTTACTCATTCAGGTTTATGGTCACTAGGCTTGTTCTAAAGATCAACATTTTAGTAAGTTTTTCCTCTGTTTCATTTCTAAGGTTCTCTGATCAGTTAGCTACCAGTGACGATCCCTACATGCTAAAACTTTATGAGCATTATTTTGTCCCTGGTACAGCCATCTTGTCTTTAGATAAGTGCTGCTACTTGTTTGCTATTCAGAAAGTCTCTCTCACCAGCAGAATTACTTTTAGCTTAACTCCTACCATCACACCTGGCCTAGGGAGGGGAGACAGCATGGAGCTTTGCAGAGATGCTTGTGTTCCTTCACTAATACGTTTCTTGGTGCATTAATGAAGGGACTGCATTCTAAGCCCTCTAGGAATTTTGTGTGTGTGTGTATGTGTGTGTGTGTCAGGAATAATCTGGTATCTCAATTTTATTAAATTTAACATAGTGATAAATCCAAGATTTAGTCAAGCAACCAAAAAACCTCACTACCAGCTACACTGACCAACACATTAAATCCAGAACCTCTGATAACTGTGTATATATCAGTAAATTTGATCAATCAGTATTCTGTCCTTCTAGGTCTAATACCCAGAATCCATTTCCACATGTATTTCCTGAGTTTATGCCAATATTGACTAATAAAATAAATTAATATCCATTAGCAAAATCTTACAATTCTTTTGGTATATAAGATGTTTCTTCCCAGATGAGTCTTTGAACTTCCCATCCTGAAGAATAAGGATATCTAATCCCATTTATGGGTCTACTGGGAAAATGGGGTGGATGGGTAAGTCTTGAGAATAGTAAGCATCCACTTGCAAGACAATTGCCCAAAGAGAGGTTATAACAGTATCTTCAAGTAAGGGGAAACCAGTGTTTGGAAGACTTAGGAGGGCAGGCTGCTTCCACTGGCAAGAGAGGCACAAAGGTTCCATATTCTCAGGTTCTTCTCAGTATACCCAAATATCACCTTCTCAAGTCTCAGGGTCAAAAGGTATTGCAAAGATAAAAAAGTGTATTTTTTTGTGTATGTATATACCTTCCATACCAGACTAACCTTTTTATGTGTGGGGATCATATAATTCAATTATGAAACAGTGCCTGGTAGATAGAAGGCACTAAATAATTGTTAATTGAATAATGAAATCAAAAAGGTCTATTTGACTTCTAAGTACATTGGCAAATATCCACTGTTTATTGTTCTAAAAATGGCTTCTTTTGTACAGTCTGCTATAGCTCACATTATTCTTTTTTCTCTTATGTGAGTCACTGATCTGTGGAGTGGTGGTACAGACATTTACAGCCTAGTCCAACTATGACTAAAGGAACTAACTCTCAGAATGAGTTCACTTTGAAAGAAAGGATATCCCCAAATAGAAAGTCATTTTTGACTGGTGTGCTCTATTTTAGTGTTACCACACTCTGCTGACTTCAGCAATGTGAGCTCTGCTCTTTGGTACTCCTGTGGTGCAGGTGCACAGTGCGATACGTTCATGTCAGCTGGAAAGAGTATTGGCTGCATTTGAATCACTCATAGAACTCATGGTCCTCCTTTTCATATCCCATTAGACATCTCCTATAAAGGTCCATATTGCATACTGGGAATTTAATTTTGTTGAACATCTGTAAGCCCTCTATGAAGTGTCTATGAGGAAACTCTAAGAGCCTACTCTCCTAGGTGGGTCAGGTGTGGTATCATTGACAGGAAATTCTGGAGTCTGTCAAATGGAGAAGAGTTTTAGCCAACGAAGTCTGAGACAGTGTGGAGAAATAAAATATTTAATAAAGAACCAAGATGTCTCTTGAGAGGAAATCACTCAAGTCAAATGTAAGGGACGAGGCAGGGATAAGAGAAGAAAGAATGATTGCCAAACCCAGACACTATTTCCAGCATCATTCTCCCTTGCTCATCTTCTAGTATAAAACTGGGGATGGAAAAGAAAAAAGGATACTTTCTCTGCTGTGATCTGAATGAATCCTCCAAAATTCATGTGCTGGAAACTTAATCTCCAATGCAACAGTGTTGACTGACAGGGCCTCATGGGAGGAGTTAGGTCCTGAGGTCTAGGCCCTCGTCAATGGATTAGTGTCCTTATAAAAGAAGTCGATGAAGGAGTTTGTCCCTTTTTGCCTTTCTGCCTTCTGCCATGTGAGGATCAGCATTCCTCCCTTCCACAGGACGCAGTGTTCAAGATGCCATCTTAGAAACAGAGTCCTTCATCAGACAACCGAACCTGCCGGTGCCTTGATCGTCCCAGTCTTCAGATCTGTGAGAAAAGAATTGTACGATTATTATAAATTGCCCAGTCACAGGCATTCTGCTAGAGCAGCACAAATGGACCAAGACATTTACTTTTCACATCTCTCTTGCAGTAGGAGGTGGTCTTTAGATGGTTTTCTGGCCAAATAGATGTAAGAGGATGTCTTCGGGAAGTTTCTGGGACATATTTACTTTCTTCCTGACCAAACGGAGAAACTCCAATCTTTGACCCCCCTTCAGCCTCCTTCATGGATCCCCTTCTCCATTTCTTGCCTTCAGATGTTGTCATGATGCTCCGAGCTGCAGCAGCCACTGTCCGATCACAGGTAAGTTTAAGGAATAAAGGAAATACTAAAGATAAAGAACAGGAGGATATGGAGGACCTGTAACAATTGCTTAACTTTAGTCACTACTTATCTCCACCTTTATGGTTTCTTGTCTTTTCTTTTCCCTTCCTTCCTTCCTTCTTTCGTTTCTTTCTAAAAAATCAGTAAATGTTGTATGCTACAACTTCTACTTGCAAAATTTTGGCAAAGCCTCCAACTTCCTTGAACTTCAGTTTCTCTAACTATAAAATGGAAATAATGCCTTCTTCACAAATATATATCAAGTGAGATAAAGTAAAAAAGCTAGATGAATACAAATTATCTTCACAAGAGAATTAAATGCACTCTGCATGAATATACCAATTTTGGAATGCTCAGTTTATTTATTAATGAAAGAATAACATTCACATTTAGAAAGTAGTGTCTCATGAGACATTAATGATTACACCCGTTCTTTCCACAGACTCACTTTGTAACCTTTAGCAAATTATTTAATCTCTCTACCATCTGTTTCCTCACCAGCAGAATTGGAGGTAGCAGTACTTTTCCTACCTGAGTAATGGGGTTGTTCTGAAGATCAAACATGTTAAAATATTCAAAAACTTTTCAAATGCATATTGTGACATAGAAATGTGTAATATTAATATATCACTAGAGATCAATATCTCTATATCTATTTACATGAGGCTAAAATGCCCTCACTTATGTCTAAAATGGAGTTCAAATACTGAACAATTAATTAACAGTTGCTCGTCCCTTTGGAAGAAACTCTTGTTTACTAGGATTTTATCTTTAGTTTTATATTTAAAAATATCTCTTTCCAGGCAGATGAAAGGGTAAAACTATTTTAAATTTCAAGATATTCTATTATTTTATTTTTGAATGTATTCATTATTTTATATGTATTATTAAAATGATATTGATTATATTTATTATTTTTTAATTATTACCCAGTGATAGAGTGGCACAGGCAGGCCTTAGGAAAATTTGAGAAGATGTATGAATACAGAAACTAGGCAGATACTTAACAGAATAAAACATAAGATCCATTTGACAAAATAAATTAGACTTATTTGTCCTGAAAAAAGCCCCCACACATTGTTTTAATAGGTGTATTAACAAACTGCCCGAAGTATTATTTTATGTAAAAAAGTTAATAGTCATCTCTATTTTCCTGAAACTATAACAAGAACATATGTACATATATATATATATATAGAACGTAGATATAGAATAGAATCTAGCTATATATATTAGAATATATAGAGAACAGAATAAATACACACACACACACATATACATATATGTGTATGAGTTCTGATCTTCATAAGTAAGGTTCCACTACTGAAGTATGAGGAGGCACTATGAAATGGATTATATAATTAGATTCCCAAATGTTTGGTTGGTTTAGAACTTGAGGTGACTTTTTCAAGTATGTTCAACCATTCTATAGAGGACTCTAGCATGCACATTCTGATTATATATCCTAGACTATATTATATCCATGTACAAGGGGGCTTGCAATCCTCCACTATCTTTTGTTATTTGCAGTGGCTTTCAGTGTGGGCTGATAATGTTCTATAAGAGAACTGAAGTTGCCTCTCTGTCTCTCTCATCTTCCCCCAAGCACTGTCCTTTCCAGATCGAGATATCTCTCCAGAATTAGCTGCCCTTTCTCCTCACAGAGCTGACAGCCCTTGCTCTGACCATAAATGTTATTTTTAAACCTTCCCTGCTTACTATTACAAGTTTTGATAAGGTCCTGACCACTAGGACAATTACTGGTTGCTGCTGCCTGTCTGCATTCTTATCACACTGTTTCTGGTAAAGTTTCTACTTTTCTTATAACCTTCCTGTCTGCCTTATTTTCAGAGAGCTTTGTCACTGTTAGAAGAATTATACTATTAAAGAGAAACACTTATCCTCTCCAAAATCTAATCAAATTTAATCCCTAAAATATAAATATTACTATTGTTACAAGAACTGCCCGAAAATACCTAAAAAAATACAAATTAGAATTCAGATATTCCATTTGACACCATTTAGCTCATGGTACTAGACTGTTACTTTCCTATTGGAAAAAAAATCAGGGAAATGCATCTGACACTTTTCCCATGTGATCTGGGTCATTAGGTCAAGACACTATATTTACTCTTAAACGGTCTCCTTGGTTTTGATGACCATAACTCAGCTGCCTGGTTCGCCATTCCAATTCCATTCCAGCCCCCAAATTGACCAATTCAGAGCTTAAACACGGGTGCAGTTAGCAGCCATCAAACATTCTTTAAACTCACACAGAAAATTTCCTTCCTTAGTCCTGGCCTTCAAGCTTTCCCTCAAAAGTAGATGTAAGGGTCTAGCAGTGTCCAAATTGCATAGAACAACTTGCTGCTGACTTAAGCCCTATGTTATTTAAACTGGGAAATGTTGCTTTGAAACCCCACTCTTGTATATTTTCTAACCTTTCTTGCCTTTACTTATCATATCCATTTACTTCAGTCACAAGATCTCTTGCCTGAAAACAGGCAGGAGAACCCGCTGAACTAGAAGGAGTATTGCAGATTAAATGCTCATGTATGTTTTTAGTTTGCATGTTTTAAAGTCTGATACTCTCACTGCTGGTGTGTAGGATTATACTGAAGAACTCCTACAAACGCTGAAGGAAATTAAGCATGTTTAGCCTCATCAGTGTTAACAGGTGAATAAGCCTTACAGTGCATTAAGTAATGTAACATTTACTAGTAATGAACTAGTTAATGTACGTATTAGGCTATGAGTTTACCTGAATCAAACCTCTTTCATGAACTACTTATTTTATACTTTGTGCCAATGAATAATTCAGTCTCAGTGTATGCATCCTCAAGCAAAGCAAATTACTTATTAGTTGCATTTGGAAATTGACATAAAATATTCTGTCCAACACACAAAAGTGTTTCTGCTGTCATCTTCCAAACAATTTCAAATAGGACTGAAAAAATTCTCTTTATTAATAGAACTGAGAAGTATAGCTGGAAAAAGGCCAAGTTTAGATGTGCAGTATTAATTTTACAACTGAAGGCAGTTTGTATAAGAAGTAACAATAAGGCTACATATTAGTGATTATTGCTGCTAATTTTGTGGTTTATGGAGCTTAGTTTTAATTTTTATATCCCCTCCAATGAAGCACATTAGACATTCATACAAGTTACTTTCCTCAGCTTATTACGAGGTGGACATAATTTCCTTGGGAATAAACTACTTGTATCTGAAAAGAAAATTATGGCTAAGATTTCTAAACTCTAAGACAAAAAAAATATTTTTCCTCCTTTCTTATCTCCTTCAGTGGCAACAGGAGGAACATTTCCGTGATGTACATGCAACTTAATTTCCCACCTCAGTGCTACTGTGCCACAATTATACTATTCCTGTTTCGGGTCACTGACCATTTTCCATGTCCAGTGGAAAAGGATGTAACATGATTGAGAAAACTTTCCTTTGAGAAAATTAGTTTTTAACTAAAATGTCCTGCTACCATTTTTAATACAAACTTCCTTAAGAGCTTTGGATTTTAACAGCTGAGTTTTAAACTAATTTCTCATAAAAGAAAATTGTTCCAGAGTTGATGTAATTTTCTCAGAGAGTAGAAAAATACCTTTAACAGGACATGCAGAAAACAAACGTAGTAATTCTTTTTATTCGATGAATGGATTTTGGTTTAGGCTTCATTTCAGTTAAACAAAAGGGCACCTAAGGCTAGAGGAATAAGACTCTTTTCTTGTCCCTTCCCCTCTTGAAACTTATCCAGAAACAATAAAAGAAGAAGAAATTGAAAGAAAGACTCTGTAGTCTATGAGCCATGGAGACATCTGAAAACCCACTTTACAGTATGTGAAGACAGGCTGTTGATGATGAAGAAATAGTAAATGATTTGGTGGGATGCTGGAAGACCACACCTAAATGTTTGAGGTAGATACTGACAGCAAGTGTATTTACCCTGCAGAATCCTGAGAAGGCTCAGGAATTACAGGTGCCACATACCATAAAATGCAGGGAGAAGGCAAGGACTGGAAACAAGAAGATTGTTTGAATGTTGGTCTAAGAACTATCTGGACGCCTGAGAATCCACCCTCGCTGTGTTGTTAGGCACCAATTTTGTTAACCTCACAGCAAATATTCTTTTGAATTACAGAAGTTCTAGAAAGACAACAGTGAAAACAGGTGAAGTGAAAATTTTTGACTTATGATAAAGCAAAATTCTTAGAAATGAAGGACATTATTTTCTGATAGAAGGAGCTCTCCAAATGCCAGTAAAATAAATAAAAGTAGATACATACCAATAATCATCTTCATAACATTTCAAAATATGTGGAAATATACAAAGTTTCTCATAAAATAGCAAACACACAAACAAGCAAAAAAAAAAAAAACAACTTAAGTATCGCAAAAATACTGTAGGTCAAGTCAGAAGGTAAATGACAAACTGGAAAATACTATTCGCAATTTATGTCACAAAGAACTTATGTCCTTAATACATGAAGAACTCCTGGAAATAAAAAAAATCCCATATTTTTTACAGCAGAGTAGTATTCTATTGTGTAGATTTACCACATTTTCCTTATCCACTTATCTAATGATGGGCATTTAGACTGGTTCCAACTCTTGGCTACTGTAAATAGAGCTGCAATAAACATGGGAGTACAGGTGTCCCTTTGACATGATGTGGGGGGCAGGGCAGGGAGGGAGGAAAAAGAGGAACTGATAAAGGGACACGAAAATCAACTATATTGTATAACAATAAATTTAAATAAGAAATGAAAAAAAATCTTTTGTCCATCTTTTAAAAAAAATCCTACTCTCCAATAAAAAACAGTCTAAACAGATAATTCACAAAAAAGGAAATACAAATAGCACTCAGAATATGAAAAGAGATTCAGCCTCATTCATAATGAGAGATGCAAATTAAGATTAAAATGAGATACTTTTTTTTCTTATCTAGACAGGTTGGCAAAAATATATAAAGTCAACAGCTCAGTTTGGAAAACCCATGGGGAGACACGTCTTCTATAAATTTGACTGCTGTATAATTGGTACAACCTTTATAAAGGGACTACTGTATCAAAATTACATATGAATATACACTATAGCCTAATACTATTGATTCAATGGCAATGAATACTACAGCTCGTACAAATTTGGAGCCATAAAAAATGACAAAGTTAATACATATAAAATATTACAAAGTTAATATATAGCTTTATTTTGGGAAATGTTATGTAGCCATAAAAAAAGAATATGTACCGATGTGGAAAGATCTTCAAGATAGATTATTAAGAAAAAAATCAAAGATGCAAATACCATATGCAATATTCTCTCTTTTGTTTTAGAAAAGAGGGGAAAGATAAAATTTGACTTGTGTGTGCATAATGAAACTGTGGAAAAATACACAAAAAGCTATTAAAAGCAGCTCCCTTTCTGAATGATGAGTGTAGACTTTCATATATTGTGTATAAATTTCTTTGTACTCTTGGGCCATTTAAATTGTGTGCAAGCAATCTTGGGATACAATAAAACAAATCTTAAAAGTTAGTGTTCTTTTATCCTCAGAGTTTAGCTATTTCCTGGATTTGCACGCCTGAACTTTTGGCATCTATTCAAATGTGTCGATATGAATATAGACATTTTATTTTGAAGAAAGGAAAGGGATTCGGTCTGGGAGAGTGGATGGTGTGGCGTGGTATATAGTAGTTGGCATTTCTCTTACTTGGGGTTGAGTTGGTTGAATGGAGACAGAGTTGGAGCAAGCAACTGAAGATCCCACTGCAGATTCCAAGATGCTTCCCTACTAAGATTGTGCCTCCAGGTGGAAATCACTATATTTCTATTTACAACAAGCAAGAAATCTTTCTTTTTCAGCTCTACTCTCAATGGTGTGTTTTATGAAAATAATAGGTAATTTATGTTCATTCCAAAATATAAAATAGTACTCATGATACTGAACATGCTTTTCCAAGTGCATGCACCTCTTCTCCCCCCAGGCCCAGATTTGAAAATGACCTGCCCTTCACACCATCCCACCTCACTCCTACCTCAACTTGAGAATAAATCAAGGCAAAAGTCAAAAGAATTTTGTTCATGGTCGACTTCAAGAGATTCTGAACCCAAGCGTTACAGATAGGGCATCTTCATTTTAAGAGTTGTGTAGTGTCTTTACTCCAGCATGGACACCATGATTACTCTGGCAAATTGGTCAACTGCCGATGACCAATTTGAGACCACGAGGACTAAACACACTTGTGATGCACAATGGTATTCTGAGAGTGGGTATCGTCAGTAGTGGGGATGGTGGGGCTACCTAGTTGGACTTCCTGAGAAGGGACCTTCCACATGGTGGAGCCAGAACATGAAAAGAAGGACACAGAAGATTCTGCATGTGACTAGAACAGACTGAATGCCTTGAGATCACATGAGACAACACTGGAGGAAGGTGGATTTCAAGGGGTGGGTGACTCTGCACAAGCATATAAGGGCAGGAGAAAAAAAATCCTATAAATTAATGTAGTTTTCTTCATTATCCATTTGTATGTTTGTATTGGTGATATCTAGAGATATTTATGTACAAGAATGTAAACAGTAGAAACAACACAAATGATCAATGCTAGACAATTAGTTAAGTACATTATATATCCATGATATAATTTATATAGCCATCAAAATCATGTTCTGCAGAGAATCCATTATGCAGAATATTCTTATTATATTCATGTGTCATTTATGGCTCCCTGGTTGCAACAAGAACAGAATAGAATGAAGATTCTGATAAAACTTAAGCAAAAATGGAATTTATTGGTGAAATATGGAGAAGGTTATATAAGTTAAAGAAAACTTCAGGGAGAACAGAAGCAGAGAATCCCAGAAGGAGGAACCAGTGGATGTCCTGTTAGTCTGGAACTGTCAGAATGAATCACTTCCAACCAATTTGCATCCTTATTCATTCCAGGAAGAAGTCTTTTCTGCTTAAATTCCATCCTAAGCAAACCCTCAGCTAGAGGAAAGAGTGACCCTCTAAAGCATACAAGAAGAAAGATAGATACCCAAAGGAAAATTGGAGTATTGGTCACAAAAAAAAAAAAAAAAAGTGTGTGTGTGTGTGTGTGTGTGTGTGTGTGTGTGTGTGTGTGTGTGTGTGTGTGTGTATTAACTGTCTGGCTAAAATCCCTTTTCTACTAGCTGTGTGACCTTGGGCAATGTATCAGTCAGGGTTTTCCAGAGAAAGAGGAGCAGTAGGATATGTATATATGTACGAAGAGATTTATTTTAAGAAATTGGCTCAGTTATGGAGTCTGTCAAGTTTAAAATCTATAGGGTTGGCTGGTAGGCTGGAGACCTGGGAAAAACCCATGATGCAATTCAAGTCCATGTCTGAAGGTAGTGCACTGGCAGAATTCCCTTCCCTCCCTTTTGGGAGGTACTTGGTCTTTTTTCTATTCAGACCTTACACTGATTGAATGAGGCCCACTCATGTTATGGACGGCCATCTGCTTTACTCAAAGTCCACTAACTTAAAGGTTTTTCTTATCCAAGATACCTTCAGAGAAACATCCAGGATAGTGTTTGACCATGTATATGGGCACTGTGGCCCAGCCATATTGACACACGAAATTGACCATCACAGCCAAGTTTCTTAACCCCTGTATGTCACCCGTCTCTTACCTGTAAATGGTGATTATAATAACACTAATCTCACAGGGTTAATGAAATTATTAAATGTAGAGCACTCAGAACAGTGATTGGTTTGTGGAAATAGCTCAGTAAATTTTTGGTGTTTTCAGTAACTACTGTTATTCTGTAATGAAGGCATATGAGGGGTCTTCAAAGAGTTTGTGGAAAGATTCACATTGTCTTTTAATCCCATTTTCCATGAACTTCTTGAAGTACTCTTGTATCACTTTTGTAGTCAGAAGAGAAATATTTTTGGCATTCATATCAGGACTTTCTTCAATTGTCATGGTTCCTGAAGTTCAGAGGGCAATCTATTTCACAATGATTTGAGCCTTCTTATCTCTGGTAAGCCTGAAAGAAACTTGGGAACAAGTAACACATTACAAAGATGTGTGTACATGCCACTGAGACTTATAAGAGTCATGAAAATCTTCTCTCCCCCTGCAATCTTTCATGATCCTACCCTGGTAGGATCCATGCAATCAGGAGAGCAAACCATATGCCCGACAATAGCAGGGGGAGGACTTAGAAGAGGTGTGAGAGGCTGTCACCATGGCAGACTTTGTCCCTAATTCAAATAATTTTGTATTCATGAGAAACTTCATCTTCTTCATGAGCTGTTGGCATTTTTGAAACATGGCATTAGCCCAAGACCACTGATCTGGGTACTCAGTGCATAAAAGAGTTTGTCCCCAGAGCCAATTATTGATAGAACAAGCAAAGTCCACAATTACATAGGTCCTACACCAAGTAGGGAAAGATAAAGTTAAAACATTCCAAAATGTTCAGCTATTTCTGAGTGGCATTGCTTGATCAGTAGGGATAGGAAAGCTGGGGAATGCCTGTGTTACTGCTCCATCTAAGGCCCTAGCTATGTAAGCAGGGTCTCCAGAATTGATCTCCCAGTTCTGCCTAATCCTCTCCAAAAGCTTCCTCATTTATTTTTAAAATGTGTCCCCTGGGTTCAGGCCTTTCCATTGCCACCTACTTCTTTACCCCCCTTTCTCTTCTCCAACCCCTCCAATCAGTCATTCACAAGCCCACCTTATTGAAATTGCTCTCTCAAGATCAGAAATAATATTCAGCTTTTCAGCAGTATTTTCTATGACTGCCACCAACTCCCATTTGAAATATTGATCCCCCTGCCCTGCTCCTTAGCACTGTGACACTACACTCTCCTTGCTTTCCTTTAATCTCACAGGAAGCTCTTTCTCAATCATCACATTTTCTGGCCCTTCTTGATCTACTAAGCCATGCTGGGGAACCCCTGAGTCTATCCATACCCTTTCTCTTTTCTCTTCTCCTTGCATGTTCACTTGACAATCTCATCTAGTTTTACGGCTTTAAACACAAACTCTCCTTCCCCCCTTCTTTTCTCTCAATCTTAGACTCGTAAGGCCAAGCACCCATGAACATCTCCAGCGGTTGGTCTAACAAACTCCACACAGCTAAACCAGTCTGAGGCCAAGCACCATAATTTCTCACCTACACACTGCAGTAGATCTGTATGGATCTCTTGTTTCTCTTGTGTCTCCCTGAGTTCATTTTCCATATTGCAGCCCAAATCCTCTTCTGGAGCATAAGTCTCCCCTGTTTAAACATTTCTGTTCTGACACACTACAGTCGATGCAGATTCCAAACTTCTTCCCATGATCTTGGTGTCTTGGCCCTGATTTCCTCTCTAACTCCATCTCCGTCCACCTCCCCACCAGACTCCAGACACACTAACTTTCTTTCTGAACCACAAATGCATCATTCCTTCTCTTCCTTTTCAGAGACTTTGGGCCTCTGATCTTGTTCCTCCTTTTGGAAAGCTCTTCCCTCTGATAGTTGCATGACATGGGTCAGAAAGGCCATCCCAGGACAACCTTCCAAAGCAGTACAAGAAGCCTTTTGTGATACTGCTCTTCTGTATTTATTCAAACATTTACCAATACCAGAAATAAGTAGTAGTGTATTGCTATTTAGTGGGCCCTCCCCCCACCAATTAAATGCAAGCTGTACTGGAGCAGAGACTAGATGAGTTTCCTAAGGCTGCCTTAACAAAGGACCACAAACTGGGTGGCTTAAAACAACAGAAATATGTTCTCTCACAGTTCTTTAGACTTGGAGTCAGAAACCAAGGTGTCAGCAGGGCCGTGCTCTCTCAGAAGGTTCTAAGGAAGAATACTTTCTTGCTTCTTTCTAGCTTCTGCTGGTTGCTGACAATCCCGGGTACTCCTTGGCTTGTAGCTTCATCGCTTCACTCTGCCTCTGTCTTCCCATGGCCTGTGTGTCTGTTTATCTCCAAATCTCTCTCTTTTTGCAGGGACATCAGTCATTGGATTTAGGACTCACCATAATCCAATATGACCTCAGCTTAGTTTATTATGTCTGCAAAGACCCTATTTCCCAATAAAGTCACATTCAAAGGTTCTAGGGGTTAGGACTTGAAAATATCTGTTGGGGGCACCTAATTCAACCCACACACTGCTGTATAGTAAGGACTGTGTCAGGTGCCTAAAACATAACAATAACTCAATAAGTATTGCTGACTGACTGCCTTGAATATTTTCTCTCTCTGTCCACTTGTATCAGTACAAGTGTGCAACAATGTGGGAGAACAGTGTAAGGAAGTTCAGGAAGATTAAGAATGTGTGGTGGTGATGTTCTGAATGCATAAATCCACATCATGCAGTGTGGTGTAAACACTGGACACTGTTCCACTTACTCTGTTTTCCCTATTTTTGTTCATGGGCCCTTCTCTCCAGGTTCTTATCTTCCTGCTACTCCACATTTTTCCCACTCTCCATGCCCAGAAATCAAGTCCTCTTCTGTCTGGGTCTCAGTAATACAAGCTGGGTTTCTGATTCAAACAAACAACTAAATTATGGTTAACAAAGCCACTTCCCTTACTACCCCGACCGATGCTTGTTTTCCTCGTTTCTGTGCCAAGACTCTTTCCCTCTGATGTTTTACACAGGCTGTATTTCTACATGTGAGTTCTGCTTTATTTGTTTTCTTATGATTGGCTTTTTAGCCTTCTTGGTATTACCTAGCCTCCAGCTGCCACTTGTTTTGCTGATGTAGACACACAGACCTCTATTACCTTGTACCCTCTCAGGAATTCACAGTGTGTATTGGATATTAAATCAACCCATCAACTTCCATTGCAGCATTACAGAAAAAAAATCTTATTATACATTTAGAAAAAAATCTGGACAAAAAAATATTACACTGTTGGTTCTACAGGTAAGGTGGTATGTGATTTCAATGCTTTGTTTCTTTCTTTTGCAAATCCTTTGACATATTTTTTTCCTCAAAGGAATTTTTTGTAGTAATCATGGGTTCCTGCACCTTGGGATAGCTGTGTAATACCCAGTGCTGTTGAGCAGGTGGTCCTATAAATGGCAATAATTCACTGAGCACTAACTCTGTCCCATGCAATGTGCTAGGTGTCTGGGTGGTGCTGTTTAATCCATCAACAACTCTGAGACATAAGCACTACTACCCCCATTTAATAGAAAATGAAAGTGAAATTTGAAAGATTATACAATTTCACAAATATCACACAGCTAGAAAGTGCTGGAACCAGGATTTGAATCGACCTCTGTAAGTCCCAAAAGTTCATTTATTTCTACTTACCATGTTCTCTTCATTTAGAAATATGTTTTAAAGAAATGGGATGTTTACATTAACTGTGTATAATATGTGTATACATACATACATATATATATATATATACACACAATGCATGCTTAGTGAATACTTAATAGATAGATGTAGTTGAATTTACTTATACTGATACCAAGAGATAATGAATATTCTGAAATTACCATCTCATCTTTTCATTCTCTGTTCATTAGCTCATTAATGTTTTCTTCTACAAGGCATTCAAAGCTTTATTCTGCCAATCTTGTCACCTGTTTATGAACTTCTAGCCAAACTGGAATGTCCACTGCTCCCCATAGGTAGCTGCCACATTGCAACTTTGCTACCCGATTGGTTACCTTACTAAATACTCTCCCCTCTGGCTTATCCAATTCCTAATTTCTGTTACTTCCCAACTAGAATTTGACCTTCAGGGCTCTGCTTTCTTAATTGCTTTAGCTGTCATTGATATCTCCCATCTCTGAAATCTCACCGTATTTTCTGTGTGTGCTGCCCATCTGGGACTTGAAAAGTCGTCTTATTTTATTTGTCTTTTATGTATAGAAGTATCTCATCCTTAATAACTGTGGGAGTATACTTTATTTCTTGGTATGTCTAGGTCCTAACACTTAAAAGATGCTAAACAAGAGTTTAAGGCCTCGGACAATGATGAGCAGTTTCAGATTCAGCACACCAGAGCAGGGAAGTAGGCCAGCAAAGCTGTTGTTGCTGTCTTTGCTATCACTTTTTTTTTTTTTCTCTCAGCCTAGACAGGCTGTGACATATATTATATTTGTTTGTATCTTCAATGTCCCAGCATGCTGCCTGGAAAATAACAAGCGGCCAATGATATGTATTGAGTTTAACTCCATAAAAAACTTTTTTTTTTGGAGAAGATGTATTTCCAGAGCAATTTAAGTAATGCAGAAGAAGACTTGATAGGTTCTTAGAAAAGAAATGACATTCCAAGAATATTGCTTCTTTTTAGCGTGTTTTTAAAAACAAATAAAAACTAAGTAACATAAATTTTAAATTACCATGTAGAGAATTGTAGAAACTTCCCATTTCTGCAATAATTTAGTCACGTCATTTTGATTTTGCCTTTAGAACAATCTTGCTGGATGCCTCAATGTATGTTTTCATCTTAAGACCTTTCAAACAGAAATATTGTATCCTTTGAGCTAAGAGATATAAATTTAAGAATACATCTCAAATAAAATGCATTATTTTATTCACATAAGTAGAAATCTCAGTTCTTTAGGTAGCATCTGTCCTACAATATATGAATGCAGGAAAATCAAACTTAAGGTTTTAAGTGTTAAACCTATTTTTTTACCAAAATCAGCCAAAAATTGCTCCATTAGAGTTTATGTAGTAAAAAGAGAAAAGCAACTATTTTCAGAGAATATCTGTTTTTTATAGAAGTCATCAGGAAACAAACATTAGTACAAACATTAGTGCAGGCATAGTTTTATTGAGATTGAAAATATAGTCAGAATAACTGCTCAAATGCAGTTTAGAAAGTTTTGAATAGAAATAGTAAGGGAAACAGGACCAGGAAAAAAAATAAATATGACTTAGAAAGTTTGAAAATATACAAAACTCATATATACTCATACATGCACACTACGTGTTGTATTAGAATATTGAAATTAAGAGGACCGCAGAGATGAGAATCCAGACCATACATAGAAAGGATCTGCCTCGGATCAAAAGCAGTCTAAGTAGAGCTGGGGCTGGAGTCAAAAAGAAAGGAATTCAGAATATTTCTAATGGAGTTCAAAAACACAAATCTAAGTTTTTGTAATGTCTGATAATGAATGCTAAGAGATAACAATTTACTTTTTTCCCCTTTGTTTTATATCTTTTTCTTCTTCTTTGTGAAATAAACAGATTAAGCCAAACTATGTATACTATGATGTAAACGTCTTCAGTCAGGGGCTGCCTACTATCTCTTTCTATACATCCACTGCCTAAACTTAGGGCTAAGACATATCAGTAGTAGTTAGATGTAGAAGTCATTGACTGCTTATCATTCTAATTATCCTAATTACTGGGTTCACATATTAACAAACTGTTAAGGGTTAAACCACATCCTCCAAAAATATATGTTGAAGTCCTAACCCCTCACACCTCAGAATGTGACCTTATTCAGAAATAAGGTAGTTGCAAATGTAAATAGTTAAGTTTATATCAGAGTAAGGTGGGTCCTTAATCCAATATGACTAGTGTCTTTATAAGACACAGGGGGAAATGGCCAAGAGAAGACACAGACAAACAGGGAGAACACCATGGGAAGATGGAGGCAGACATTGGGGTGGTGCATCTGCAAGCGAAGGAATGCCTGGAACCCCTGGAGCTGGAAAAAGTGAGGAGGGGTCCTCCCCTAGAGGCTTCCGAGTGAACATGGTCCTGCAAACATCTAGATTTCTGACCTCAAGCCTCCAGAACTGTGAGAGAATAAGTTTTTGTTGTTTTAAGCCACCCAGTTTGTGATGCTATTTTACGCAGCCATAGGAGACTGATACACACAATGAAACCTCATTGCAATCCATGTAGTTCCAGTGCTATTACTTTCCCATATAACTGATAAGGAATCTGAGTACCAGCAAGGTACAGCGACATGCTCAGGGTCACAGTGTTAGAGCCAGGAATCCAACGCAGGTAGTCTGGCTTCAGAAACCATGCTCATAACATTGTGCTATATAGAGTATTACGAAATGTTTGCTCATTCAGTAAATTAGTACCTGAATGTGTACTATAGTTCTACAGTGCACGGGTGCAGGGAAAATCATTTTTTCCTCAATATATTATGTTAAATCACATTAAAAAACCCCAAAAACTCTTTCAGTGGGTTTTATGATCACTGTCTCTATTCCCTACCACCAGTTGCTCACTAGTCATACAATCAGCTCTTATTCAATTCTAATAGAGTACATTGTGTCTAATTTTTTTTTAAGCCTTATGTATAGAAACTAAGAGAATGGCAATTTCAGAGCTTTGAGCTGTTCACCTCTAAAAAAGACCATTTCTTTATTTCTTGCAAAACCACTTTAAGTATTTAACAAGTCAAACAAAGACACCTAAGACACCTTTTTGCAATTGAGTGGCTAAATTTCCTTTTTGAAAATAATACACCTGTGGGTAAGCTTTAACTGAGCTCTCTATTTTTGGTTGAGTATCTGTTCATGAGCATACCAGTTTGCAAAACTGTGCCAATCACTTTGCTAAGTATCTTTAGCTACCAACCCACACTCTAAATAAGAAATTTGCCAGTAATTCTGAGATTATAGGACCTTTTCTGTGTAATCACTCCCGCTAGACCCAGGGAGATGGTCTGCATTGCAGGAGAACCAGCTTCTGAGTTGCAATCTTCAGGTCAGGGCAGAAAGGAAGAAAGCAGCAATAAAATGATTCCTACTGGTAAAATGGCTCCCTGTCAATACCCAGTTAAGTGCAGAGAAGCTCTGATGAGTTGGCCTAGTGTTACCAGAACAGCTGGGGAACAGGGCCAGAAACAACTCCTAGCATTCTTTTAAAACATCAAGTGGCTAGCTATTCCAGTAGCACTCTGTCCTTATTGGTCATATTTAAACATTTCAAAACCTAACTACTGTTGAGGCCATAGGAGTCTTAAGCTTTCAAGTGAATAATTCTTCTTAGTCCAGCAAAAAGGCCTCTTAGGGAAAGGTTGAAAGAGAAAGTTAAGCTCTACTTTATAAAGGTCAAGCTACTTACAGCTTTGTCAGGTGCAGGTGGATCCTGTACTCACTTTTCAGAAGGTCTTGCCAGTGTGATGACTTCAGTGCGGAGTGAATTCAACAGGCTCCAGTGTTTTACACATGCAGAAACGCCTTTGTTTCTTCCTGGGAGCATGAAGACTGCTGACAAGGACTAATGTGTAAATATAGACAGGGAGGTCAGCAAATAGGGCTTATTAATGAAAGAAAGATAAGCTGATGCAAAAAGCAAAACTATTCTTCAGATATTATATGCCAGTGCAGTTATTCTATACAGAGTAGCAGCATCAGTTTGGAATTTTACTGGCTAGCTGGAGCCCTCAGGCAACTTTCGTGACTTTACTGGGACTTATTTTTCTCATTATATAAAACAAGGAAGTGGCATCTTTAGATTCTTGACCTATCTGAGTCTGTGAAACTGTGACACAAATTCAAATGTGACACAGAACAGAGGAAGAAGCCAGTCATTGGAGCCAATGTCCCATCATTAAATCTCAGGCTCCTGGTAAACTTAATGACATTGCACAAATTATTGAAACTCTAGTTGCCAGTTTTATCATTTGTAGAATAAAGATATTTATAATGACCTGCACATCTGTTGCAGCAATTATCAGAGATAATACACATAAAGCAATCAATTTATACCTGTTCATAAATGGTAACTTTTATCACATTCCATTTATCTGTTTAATCATCCCCTCTAGGCCCAGGGATATGGTTCATACTGAGGAAGACCCAGTTTCCAAGATGTTAATCCTCAGGTTATGGCAGAACATTTCATGTTTTCTGAAGTGTGGTTTTGATTAGCTTCTAACCTAATGTTCTGATTTTCATAAACAAGTGGCTGTTGAAAGAATGAACGAGTAATGGAATGAATGGATGCACACACTCTTCAAGGGCCTGGCTCTGTTTGTAACTGATCATTCATGAAAAACCTCCCAGCAGCTGCCATGCTGTACTAAGATGAATATGACCTAATTCATTTAGGCATATTTTAAAAAATTAAGTTATTCTTTTGACATGGGACAATTTATGTTCAGTTATCATACTACCATACTCTAATGTATTTCTCATAAGAAGCTTATAAAACAGAAATTACTAACCCATTCTCCAGTTAAGAAAAGTGAGACTCAGAGTAATTAATTTTTTTTTCAATGTAACTTAGGTAGAAACTAGCAAAACCATGATATGGACCATGGGGTATGTGATTCCAGAGCTACTAATATTGATTAATATATTATATGGCCTAAAGTTTAATCTCAAGGTGCCTCATTCTAGTAGAATGAGGTTGAAGACACTTACACACAACTATATATAAGGACAGACTAAGGACTATGAGAATGCAGAGGAGAGATGATTTCTACTAGGTACTAGGTGAATTATCAAGGGATCATATATGTTTGCTGGTCTTTGGGCTTGCCTTTGAGAGAAAGGCAAATTTTTGACAGAGGAAGAAAGGGAAGGGGGGAGAAATTTAGGCTAATGAAGTATAAGAAATGACATGAAGAATAATGTATGTTTATGTAAAATTCAGTCATTGGTTTTAGCTGGAACATGGAGTATAATTTTGGAGATAGCTGTTGAGAAAGATGGAAAGGAAAATTGTGGAGACTTAAATTCCACATCAAGGAGTTTTAATTTTATTTGAAATACAGAGAAATGCCACTTATGATATTTGATCCAGTGAATGATAGGCTCAGACTGGTTTTAAGAGGACTGATCTGGTTAAGGTGTGAAGGATAGAATGAGGAGAGGAGATGCTGGTGGCAAGTTACCATAATTCTAGTGAGAGGAACAGAGAACAAATATGTTAAGCACCTGCCAGGGAAAGGCACTACAGTAAACATTTTACTCTTATCACATTTTTAGTCTTAATAATAGTCTAATGAGGACATATGGACTCAGGTGTACAGAGGAGGGAATTGAGTCTTGTAGATCGAATGGTGAGGAAAATGGTGAGGAAAAAAGACAGTGTTGGAATCTTGGGCTCTCTGACTCCAAAGACCATTGGGCTAAGTAAGGCTCTGGTTGTCAGTGACCTGATGCCACAGCCAATCCTTAGGAAAGTCCAGGCTTCAGTGGAGCATGAGAGACCTCTGGAACCGGTGGCTGGGGACTATCAGATTGTGACATGTTGGAGTCATTTCCATTCATCGAAGACCCACTTTCAAAAATACCCAGTAATCATAGCTACCAGCATCACCCAAATTTTACATCTAACTTTGTCATCCCTTAGAGAAATACTTAGTGGATAACATCTTTTAAAAAATCTTGTGTGGAAAGAATAATAATCACTTAGCTTAAATGTAGTATTCATCTTTAGACCAATAAACTCTAAGCAAGGGAGAGTGGTATGGTATGAGCTGAACACTTTGGCTAGGCTCACCTCTGCAACTGGGTAGCATGATATACCTAATTAATAAGGAATCTCCTTTAATAAATGTGTGGATGGAAGAAGGCTAGTTTCTACAAAAAGGAAGATGTACAGGGGCAAACCATTCCATTGGTAGCCACTACATGTATTTTCCATTAAAAAATTATTTGGGACTAAATTTTCATGGCTTGAGTCATAGAATCACCAGTAGGACTGGAATACAGAAGGTAGATCCAATGGTCAGTAACAGTCAATATCACAGACCTGACCACAAACATTTCTTAATGATCTGCCTTTATAAAAAGGCTTGCCCAAATAAGCTGTATTGATATTAGAAGAGGTTTCTTCACTGCATTGAATTTTTTTTTATCTTGCTATGTCATGACAGTATCTTACACATGCAACATATATAAAACCAGTTAAATTTTTTAATATGATGGTAATTGACAACCCGTATGTCATCATCCCACAATAAAATGATGGCCCATATTGCATTCTTTTTATCAGAGATGAGGACTATTACAGATGCCTTGACAAAAAGCAACCTACTTTTTCCTTTTTTATTAAGTATTTGTTTTTCTTTGAGGATAAGTTTACAAGAGATGATCAAAATACCAAAACCTATGTATCAGGATAAAATATGTTACCCAGGCAACCTAAGAATATGTTTAAGATATATTTTGCAAGGAAGTTAAAATATTTATTTTTCAGACTACTTAAAAATCTTTCCATCATTTCTGGTAGATTCTTTAATAATTATCTAACATACTTATAGAATTTTATATATCATTGCATTTTTACATATATCATCCCTTTTGAGAGTCACAGCAACTTTGCAAGGTAGCTAGGGAGGCCTTTATTATTCTCATCTTGCAGATGATGAAACTGAGACTCAGAGGAAGTGATTTTCCAGTTCTCACAGTATATCGATCATGATCCTTTGTTACAAAAATCAGAAATTCTTTCACTATTAGGAAGGAAAGAAATATATTAAAGGACCTTTGAGAGTTTGTGGAATATCTGAGGTGGCTGGAGATCTAGGCATGCTGGTTAGGTAGCCAAACAGTTCCCAAATTGTACTAAACAACCACTCCAGTGAAGGTGACAGCATGATTACTGCTGCTGGGCACAGACGTCATATCTCATGCCTGTGATACTGGGCAAGCCCTGACCAGTGTTGCCTCAGGGAGCTGAGTGACTTCAACACCATCCCCACCAGAGTAGACTCTGTGCCTCATCATCTTCTGCAAATCAGTCACCTCTGAACTGATGTTATATGAGTACGTTCGAGTGGTAGCAGCCGGGTCACCCAGGTCTCAGGGTGACCAACTATCCTATTTTGCCCCAGACTGTACCAATTTTAGAGATCAAAATTCTGAATTCTAGGAAGCCCCTCCATCTCAGGGAAACTGGAATGCTGGTCACCGTACTGCATCATAGTTGCAAGGGAGGCCAAGAAAGCAAGTTTCTACTTCCCTTGAGGTGCATAATTCCTTAGAACACATCAGTAGACCTTAACCTTACCAGGCTGCCAAAAAATAATGACAAATGCCACTACTGGGAAAGGAGAGTAACCTACTTCTAACTGAATTGCTAATAGGAGCTTAAAGTACTAGCAAAAAAAAAAAAAATTGTTATGTATTTAGTAGATATCTTTTTTTTTTCTTCTGATCAACACAGATGCCATCCACCTGATCTGAATGATTTATCTGTGGGTGGTCATGAAAGCCAAATCAGGAGGATCAGAGTTTATTTGTGTTTTCCAGGACAGGATTACAAATATACATACAGTGGGCTACATCTGTGTCTCTTACCTTGCCTCCAACAAGGAGGAAAACAGAAACTTCTTAATAGGAGAACTAAATGAGTTCAAGATATGGTGAGGAACAGAATCAAAGGCAGAGAAAAAGCAAAAGATGAGGAAAACAAGACAGAGAGGAGAGAGCAAGAGAGAACTGAAAATGTCCTGTGAGTTCCTGAAAGTACTTCACATCCTAGCATGTCATGCTAAGTCCCGTAATAAAGTCCCCTTTTGCTTAAGCTAGTGTGGGTCAACTATCTAGCTTTTAACAATCAATGGAATGCTTACTTGCAGGATTTTTATTCTTCCAAGGTTTTATGCTTGTACTCTGGAAGGCCAGTTGCAGATGCATGCTGCCTGAGTGTGTAGGACTGGGAAAACAGCTAGAGTTACTATAGTTATGGGTATCTAAAAGCAGATCACAGCACACAAAATTATCACCCTCTTTATAAAATATGCATGTGTATGGTTTATTACTTCTAGATTTAATTTATTCCCAATTAAATCGTCTTATCACTAGCCTAACTATTATATGTTACATTTTCTAAACACCTATATTTGCTTATTTCTCTGCATCTCATACAAAAGTATCATCTCTTATTCATAATTCCTTGCATTGTTTATTCTAGTACACATTCCATTAATATTTTCTGCACAGGGATACCTTTTATGATTAAGATGTGTTTCTTACTTTGGGTCCAAAACGCTTATGGTCTAATTAATTTCTCTCTTTTGCTGTCCAAATCTCCAAACCTTTATCTTTGGGGACTCTCTCTTTTGGACTTGCATTTAAGATAGAAAAAAACACCTTTTTTTTTTTAATTTAAAAAAAATTTAAAAAGCAGTTAGGTCAGGGCTGATACAAGCGCTTAGTTTTTAAGCACCGTAAAGTAAAAACAAGAAAAGATAGTAATTTTTGTTAACAAACACATGTAACACCTATTTTGCTTAATCATTTAAAAAGCCTTACAGTAAGATTTTCACGTACATGCTGCAGGGTACACAATGCGCCAGCGGATAATGAAGCATGGATGTGGTCAGGAAGCTCTGTATGCTTTTCAACTGCACACCCCCAGACCAGAGGATGAGGAGTGGCGAGGTCAGTGATGTACTTAAGTGCTCCCGGTCAGTCAAGCCAGCACTGAAGGGCATCCCTTCCCCAACCAGGGTCTCAAGCCCTAGATGTTGGCTACTGTGGATTCAAGCCACTGATTGCCAGACAAAAGAAAGAGTATATAACTGATAAGGAACTCCAGACCTGGTTGCTTCCCCTGGAACTGCCTTCTCAGCTGGTGCACCATTCCTAGGAGTTGAAGATGAAGTTTAAGGTAAATACCGAGGTGTCATGCTTGCAAAGCCCTTAGGGTCTACTATAAGCCCCAGGATTAGCAGCATACTTTTCCTTCTTAGGAATCTTATGTGAAAATATGAATATGAATTTGAAACAGTAAATGTATATTATATCAGTGCCCTATCAACAATTATTTTAATATTTTTTAATATCTTTAATTTGTACATTGTATTATATTTTTCTTAGTTTAAAAAACTGATGAAGTAGGACTGGGAAAGGGGAGTGCTGAGAGGACGGGTCCGAGGACCTGACCATTGACCACTGACCTGAGGCTGTGTCCAGGAAAGAGGAGGTTGTCGCTGGGTTTTTCAAGATGGCGGCGGCTGCAGCGGCTGGCGCGGAGTAGCTGAGGTGGAAAAGGTGGCCACTGGGCCTCAGGCAGCCGGGAAACTTGTGGACCTTCCTCTCGCCATCTCTTAAGGGAGGACTGCTGCTGCTGGCCGGTCGTGGGGGGTGACCGCCACTTTACACCCGGCAGGAAAGGCTGCCTCATTTACAGGCAACAGCTTTGAAGTGTGGAGCAGGAAAAGAACTGTTTCTTAGCTGCAAAAGCGAGTCTCGAAACAGGGAACGCGGCGCCAGGGCTGCTGTGGATGCAGACAGGATCCCGGAGGCCTGGGCTGCGCTGAAGGCGGCCAGCGGCCCTATTCAGGATTCGAGGTTTCAGGCTGGCATTAAAGAAGATTCCTGGGAGCGCCCGAGCCACGCCGCAACTGAACAGCCCGAGGCGGCAGCGGCTGAGAACTGGGAAAGGCGGCAAAACAGAGACAGAGCGAGCACCCGACCTGGCACAGCACTGTGAGTGATCCCTGGCACAGCTCTGTTCGGGGGGTGGATGCCCACGCGGCTCCCGCCTGCACCACCAGGCTACTCACCGCCCCGGTGCTGCCTCCATTCTCCCAGGTGCGGGCAGCTCCGCCCTGCTCCGCCATCACTGAGCCCTCCCACTTGCTGGGCCTGACGCGGGGCTTTCCAGAGCCTGCAGACCGGCCTCCGCTCCCACTCCTTCCGCGGTTCTCTGGCGGGGCTGGTGGCGTGGGGCGTCCCCGGCCAGTCTCGGGAGGGCAAGGAAGTACAGGCGGGCCGACTGTCACTCCACCACACCCTGGACTCCGGCCCCAGGTAAACTCCCTGTTATTGGGAGGCAGATACCATCTCTGCGGCCACCAGTTTGGAAAAAAGCCTAACGAATTTCTGGTTGGGAATAGTGTGGTAGGAGAGTTCCCAGGTCCGCTTGAACCTGCCGGAGAGCTGGCTGCAGGTGGGCACTAGACTCGGTTTATACTGGGGGGATACAAAGGTGAACAAGACCCGAGAAAGATCTACATAGTGCTACAAAGGCACCCAGAGAGACCGGTCGTCTGTGCCTAGCAGAAACCTGGTAGACTTCCTGGGCGAGGCGGTGCCGAGCAGGGTCTTGAAGGCCCAGCTGATAGACGAGGGGTGCAGAAGACACGCCCCAGCCCAGCACAGTGCGCACAGAGTGGGGAGACGTGCGGCCAGGGAGGCGGAGACTCGACAGAAACCACACACCCGGTGGGGTTGCCACTGCACGATCTAACAGCCTGGGCCAGAGCACACGGAACAGGGAGAAGTCCTGCACAGGAAGTGAAAGCTCAACAGAGATCACACACCCTGTGGTACGTGATCCACCAGCCCAGCAGAGTCCAAGCTGACCAGAAAGGTGGCTCCCCGGAGAAGCCCAAGACCCGAGGCAACCACACACACAAGGCACGAGAGGCCAACTGAGCAGTCATGGAGGGAGCCATACGAAATTGGCAACCACAGCAACATCCTAGTTAGTCATTAGTCTCAAACTGGTGGACTGTGAAACCCCCTGCAACAATGAATAAACACCAAAAAAAAGATACCAGAAATACAAAAAATCAAGAAAGTACACCACCAAAAGTTAATAAATCTCAAACTCTAGATCCTATAGAACAAGAAGCCCTTAAAATAACTGATAAGGAATTTCGAGTGATAATTCTAAGGAAACTGAATGAGATACATGAAAACTCAGCTAGACATCATGATGAAATGAGGAAAAGTATACAGGATCTGAAAGAGGAAATGTACAAGGAAATCAATGTCCTGAAAAAAAATGTAGCAGAACTTGCTGAACTGAAGAAGTTATTCAACGAAATAAAAAACACAACGGAGAGTTTAACCAGCAGGCTTGTCGAAGTTGAAGAGAGAACCTCTGAACTTGAAGATGGGCTGTTTGAAATAAAACAAGCAGACAAAAAGAAAGAAAAAAGAATCAAGGATATTGAAGAAAATCTGAGAGAGATATCAGACAACCATAAGCGATCAAATATCCGAGTCATGGGTATTCCAGAAGGGGAGGAAAATGGAGATTCCGTTGAAAACATATTCAACAAAATACTGGCAGAAAACTTCCCAGGTATAGGAAAAATCACAGATCTTCAGATCCAGGAAGCTCAACGATCTCCAAATGTATTCAACCCAAAAAGACCTTCTCCAAGACATGTCATAGTCAAATTGGCAAAACTCAGAGACAAAGAGAGAATCTTAAAAGCTGCAAGAGAGAAGAGTCAAATCACCTATAAGGGAGCCCCAAACAGGTTAACATCAGACTTTTCATCACAAACCCTAAAAGCTAGAAAGGAATGGGATGATGTTTTCAAAATACTAAAAGACAAAGATTGCCAGCCAAGAATACTCTACCCTGCAAGGCTATCCTTCCGAAATGAGGGGCAAATAGTATATTTCTCAGACAAACAAAAACTGCGGGAGTTCACTACCACACGACCACCCTTACAAGAAATCCTCAAGGGAGTACTGGGTTTGTTCCTGAAAAATAACTACCACTGCCATAAAAAGCCAAGAAAAATCTAAACCCGCTAGTATAATAAAAATGGCATTCATGAAGAGAAAACAAGCTAATAAAAGCACTATCTACAACCTAAGGAACCAACAAACACAGAAAAAAACAGTAAATCAGAAAGCAAGGAACAAAAGACACCTAAGACAACCAAACAACCAATAAAATGCTAGGAATAAATCAACACCTTTCAATAACAACTCTTAATGTAAAAGGCTTAAATTCCCCAATCAAAAGACACAGACTGGCTGACTGGATCAAAAAGCAGGACCCAACTATATGCTGCCTACAAGAGACCCACCTCACCCATAAAGATTCACACAGACTAAGAGTGAAAGGATGGAAAAAGATTTACCATGCAAACAGAAAAGAAAAACGAGCTGGAGTAGCTATTCTTATATCTGACAAAATAGACTTTAAACTAAAAACCATAAAAAGAGACAATGAGGGACACTACTTAATGATAAAAGGACTGATCCATCAAGAAGACATAACAATCATAAATATGTATGCACCCAATGCTGGAGCAGTCAGATTTATAAAACAAACTCTATTAGACCTAAAGAAGGAAATAGACACTACTACCATAATAGCAGGGGACCTGAACACCCCACTGTCAATATTAGACAGATCATCTAGGCAAAGAATCAGTAGAGAAACACAAGATCTAAACAAGACTCTAGACGAATTGGAATTGGCAGATATCTACAGAACATTCCACCCAACAACCTCAGAATATTCATTTTTCTCATCAGCACATGGATCATTCTCCAGGATAGATCACATATTAGGTCACAAATCAAGTCTCAATAAATTCAAAAAAATTGGAATTATCCCATGTATCTTCTCAGACCACAATGGATTAAAACTAGAAATTAATAACAAACGAAACTTTGGAAACTATACAAACACATGGAAATTAAACAGCATTCTACTTAATGACATATGGGTCCAAGAAGAAATCAAGCAGGAAATCAAAAAATTTATTGAAACTAATGAAAACAATGATACTTCATACCAAAACCTGTGGGATACTGCAAAAGCAGTATTGAGGGGAAAATTTATTGCATTAAACGCTCACGTCAGAAGAATAGAAAGATGGCAAGTGAACAACCTAACACTTCACCTTAAAGAACTAGAAAAACAAGAACAATCCAAACCTAAAGTTAGCAGACGGAAAGAAATCATTAAGATCAGAGCAGAACTGAATGAAATTGAAAACCAAAAAGCAATTCAAAAGATCAACGAATCAAAAAGTTGGTTTTTTGAAAAGATAAATAAAATTGACAAACCATTAGCATGGCTAACAAAAAAAAGAAGAGAGAAGACTCAAATAACAAAAATTAGAAATGAAAAAGGCGATATTACAACTGATTCATCTGAAATACAAGGAATCATTCGAGACTACTGTAAACAACTATACGCCAACAAATTTGAAAATCTGGAGGAAATGGATAAATTTCTGGACACACACAAGCTCCCAAAACTGAACCGTGAAGACGTAGAAAATTTGAACAGACCAATAACAATAAAGGAGATTGAAGCTGTTATCAGAAGGCTCCCAACAAAGAAAAGCCCAGGACCAGATGGATTCACAGCAGAATTTTACCAAACATTCAAAGAGGAATTGACACCGATTCTTTACAAGCTATTCCAAAAGATTGAAATGGACGCAAATCTCCCAAACTCATTCTATGAAGCAAACATCATCCTGATACCCAAACCAGGTAAAGATATAACCAAAAAAGAAAACTACAGGCCGATATCCTTGATGAATATAGATGCAAAAATCCTCACTAAAATACTAGCAAACAGAATACAGCAACACATACGTAAAATTATTCATCACGATCAAGTGGGATTCATCCCAGGGATGCAAGGTTGGTTCAACATACGCAAATCAATAAATGTGATATACCATATTAATAAACTCAAACACAAGGACCATATGATCATCTGTATAGATGCTGAAAAAGCATTTGATAAAGTTCAGCACTCATTCATGACAAAGACCCTCTATAAGTTAGGTATAGAGGGAAAGTATCTCAACATAATTAAAGCCATATATGCCAAACCCACTGCCAATATCATCCTGAATGGGCAAAAGCTGAAAGCTTTTCCTTTAAGAACAGGAACTAGACAAGGATGCCCACTCTCACCACTCCTATTCAACATAGTGTTGGAAGTACTAGCCAGAGCAATCAGAGAAGAGAAGGAAATAAAGGGCATCCAGATTGGAAAAGATGAAGTCAAACTGTCCCTGTTTGCAGATGACATGATCCTATATATCGAACAGCCTAAAACCTCTACAAAAAAACTGCTGGAATTGATAAATGATTTCAGCACAGTAGCAGGATACAAAATCAACACACAAAAATCAGTAGCATTTCTTTTCTCCAATAGTGAACATGCAGAATGAGAAATCAAGAAAGCCTGCCCATTTACAATAGCCACCAAAAAAATAAAATACTTAGGAATTGAGTTAACCAAGGAGGTGAAAAATCTCTATAATGAGAACTACAAACCACTGCTGAGAGAAATTAGAGAGGATACAAGAAGATGGAAAGATATCCCATGCTCTTGGATTGGAAGAATCAACATAGTGAAAATGTCCATACTACCCAAAGTGATATACAAATTCAATGCAATCCCCATCAAAATTCCAAAGACATTTTTCTCAGAAATGGAAAAAACTATCCAGACATTTATATGGAACAATAAAAGACCATGCATAGCCAAAGCAATGCTGAGCAAAAAAAATAAAGCTGGAGGCATAACACTACCTGACTTTAAGCTATACTACAAAGCTATAATAACCAAAACAGTATGGTACTGGCATAAAAACAGACACACTGACCAATGGAATAGAATAGAGAATCCAGAAATCAACCCACACACTTACTTCCATCTGATCTTTGACAAAGGCACCAAGCCTATTCACTGGGGAAGGGACTGCCTCTTCAGCAAATGGTGCTGGGATAACTGGATATCCATATGCAGGAGAATGAAACTAGATCCATACCTCTCGCCATATACTAAAATCAACTCAAAATGGATTAAGGATTTAAATATACATCCTGAAACAATAAAACTTCTTAAAGAAAACATAGGAGAAACACTTCAGGAAATAGGACTGGGCACAGACTTCATGAATACGACCCCAAAAGCACGGGCAACCAAAGGAAAAATAAACAAATGGGATTATATCAAACTAAAAAGCTTCTACACAGCAAAAGAAATAATTAACGGAGTTAAAAGACAACCAACAGAATGGGATAAAATATTTACAAAATATATATCTGACAAAGGATTAATATCCAGAATATATAAGGAACTCAAACAACTGTACAAGAAGAAAACAAGCAACCCAATTAAAAAATGGGCAAAAGAGCTAAATAGGCATTTCTCTAAGGAAGATATCCAAATGGCTAACAGACATATGAAAAAATGCTCAACATCACTCTGCATCTGGGAAATGCAAATCAAAACCACATTGAGATACCATCTAACTCCAGTTAGGATGGCTAAAATCCAAAAGACTGTGAACAATAAATGCTGGCGAGGCTGCAGAGAAAAAGGAACTCTCATACATTGTTGGTGGGACTGCAAAATGGTGCAGCCTCTATGGAAAATGGTATGGAGGTTCCTCAAACAATTGCAGATAGATCTACCATACGACCCAGCTATCCCACTGTTGGGAATATACCCAGAGGAATGGAAATCATCAAGTCGAAGGTATACCTGTTTCCCAATGTTTATCGCAGCACTCTTTACAATAGCCAAGAGTTGGAACCAGCCCAAATGCCCATCATCAGATGAGTGGATACGGAAAATGTGGTACATCTACACAATGGAATACTACTCAGCTATAAAAACGAATGAAATACTGCCATTTGCAACAACATAGACGGACCTTGAGAGAATTATATTAAGTGAAACAAGTCAGGCACAGAAAGAGAAATACCACATGTTCTCACTTATTGGTGGGAGCTAAAAATTAATATATAAATTCACACACACACACACACACAAAAACCGGGGGGGGGGGAGAAGATATAACAACCACAATTATTTGAAGTTGATACAACAAGCAAACAGAAAGGACATTGTTGGGGGGGGAGAAGGGAGGGAGGTTTTGGTGATGGGGAGCAATAATCAGCCACAATGTATATCGACAAATAAAATTAAAAAAAAAAATAAATTAAAAAAAAAAAAAAAAACTGATGAAGTGCCGTACTGTTTTCATTAATTATCAAGTGAAAGTCAAACCCATCTGCATTTCCTTTCTTCCTATCACTGCCAAACTGCTTTAAATACAAATCTGCATATACTTTTCCCCTTTTGGCTTATTATCTTGAAAACTATACTTCTATCTGGGAATTTCTTTCTCTCTCAAAGAAGAAAAATAAAGCAGCGATATTGAAGGTACCACGCAGAGTGTGTTATTAGTTCTCACACTTTTTAACTTCCCTTCTACATTGGACATCACTAAGCATCCTCTCATGGAAACTCCTGTTTTTGTCTGGATGACACCATTTTTCTGATGCTCCTTTTATACCTGTGTATGTTCCCTTTTCTCCCAACCTTTAAAATATAATTCTCTAAAGGTCTTTTTTTCTTTGTTTTCATTCTTTTCTTCAATGTCTACATTTAAGATGTTCATCTTTTTATTATATGCCTTCATTATTACAAATCCGTGAACTAACCCAAAATATTTATCAGCAGGTCTAGCCACCTGCCAAATCCAGTTTTACTTCCTCAACTAAATACTGAGGTGGACCCCCAGATACAAGGCTTGGTGCCCCAAAATAAATTAACATTTTCCTCTCCTAAGTCACTCCTATTCTTATTTCTGTTTAGGCTGCTACCTCACCCCAACCCTCCAGGCACCTGATTATGGAACTTCAACACTTGTAGATTTTTTTTTCCCCTTGATCCCGCATACTGAATCAGCAGCCGGGTTAAGTCAGACATACTATCATATACTCTTTTCTTATTCTCTTCCCTTTCAAATATTTCTAGTTCTTTATTTCTCTCCTGGAATTCTACTGGTGCCCTCCCATCCAGTGATTTTCAGGTGTGTGTTTCAGCGGAAAGTAAAGGCAAGAGGTGGTGTGGGTGATGTGTGTCCTGTTAGGAAGTCCTATCAAAATATTGGTAGGGAAGTGGAGGCATTTGTAGTATAAGAACAAGGTGCTTTATGAGGTTTGGCCGTGAAAATGAATGACTCAGGTGTGTTCTCGTACATCTATAATTTAGGGATGCATACAGCCAAGAGGGAACACAGTATGATCCAGATGGAGGAAGCACAATTTAGACTGTTTCTTATCTATGCTTACCCTGTTTTCAAAAACAAAATAGAAAAAGAATATAAACTTTGCTAGTATATAACATGTGGCTTGACCCTGGCCCCTCTGCCTTGCCCAGATGTTACCAGACAATGCTCAGGAAGCAGAGCTCCTTCTCCAGCTGGGTTGGACAGTGACGCCTCACTTGTTTGTTTATTAGCAAAATCCCGCGTTAGGTTTCAGGTGAGGTGTACCCTGGTAAATAAATTCATAGATTATTTTCTCTGGCTGTAACCAAATAAACCCTCACAAAGTAAAATGTTTAAAAAGCTAGTAAAATCAGAAGACAATATAAATAATTAAGCACTAACAAACAAAAAATTGGTAGAACTGATACTTTGACTCTTGGTTTAAGCTCTTCGTCACTATCATTGCAATGCAATATGATGATAATCTAACCAGATATGACAAGAAAGCACAAGTGGTAAAACCTTAAATTAATAAGGAGACTATTTGAAATACAGTAATATTTCCATTTTAGTTGAGGATAAAATTTGCCTTAAGTATATTGTGCCTTGAGTTTGACAACCAAAGAATCTGCTCTGACCAGGTCGGCTGAATTACAGTGCCTTGGGAGATCTGAGATAAGTCGGTAATCAGGTCCACCTGTTCTGAAAAATGTTACCCTAAGACTATTTTATTTAGAAGCAGTTGTAATGGTGCCAGAAAGCCACAAAATAACCTAAAATCCTCTTATTACCCTTACCCTAGGTCCCTGTATGTAGGATGTAACTTAATAACAATCCCACACCTATGTCATGTACAACCAATACAAAGCCTGATGAAGTAATTAGATGGGGCTGTCCTTTTCTCTCTCTCCTTTGACCTGTCCCCTTTCTTGTGATTATAAAATGTTAAGCTCTGCTGGCTGTCTTTGGAACACAGTTTCAGGGATACCTGATTTATGTGTCTTCCTGATTGCAGTCATCATATTGGCTCAATATATCCTTGCTATATGTATTTGGTCTCAGTTTCTTTTTAGGTCAACAAGTTAATAGCTAAGGATAGCATGTAGCTGTCATGATTAGTAAGATATTTACAAATTAATCCTAAATAATATGATTTACTGTGTGTGTGTGTGTGTGTGTGTGTGTGTGTGTGTGTGTGTAGTGAGAGCAAAAAGGTTTATTGCACCATCAAAAATGTAAGTGCATATTTAAAATATTGTTTATTTCATCTCTGTAATTTCTATGCTTGAATAAATAGTACCATATAAGTTAAATAAATATTTTAAAGATATACTTTAAACTTTCAACAAAAAATTTACATGATAAAAAAAAGTCTGGAGACAAACATCCTTCACCAACTGAGACAGGAAAACCTGCCCCAAGTAAGCAGATTCAACACTTAGATTAGTACACAATATTAAAATTTACATTGTGTTATATTTAAAATAATTTTTTTTCTTGAATACTATCTTTCATTTTTTTGGTCAAAATTTTAAAAAATTTAAAAATCTTTATATGGTAAAAGAAAAATGGGAAAATTTTATCTTTGTTAAACTGGAACATGGGATAAAAAAACTGTTTGAGAAATATTTAAGAAACTATTTTCAGTGGTTTTTCAGTATGTAGTTTTCTTTATTCACTTCTCTGTATATTTGTGTGTGCTTGTACTTATAAAATTTCAAACATTTATTAGTAAACAAGAGTTCTATCATTGAAGAAAATGCAACACAAATAAATGAAAGAAGTTATGTAAAGCCCCTGAAATTCTAAATTTGAATTGTAAATATCAGTAAGAACTCATATTTTCTTTTTAAAAATGTTTGTATTTGCTAAATCTGCCCACTGTAAAGGCCTAGAAAAAAATGCCAAGTGCAGTAGCAATGAGCATTCCTAATTATCTGGATTGTGGTCTTTAAATTCCCTGAAAAGGTTACTGATTTCAGAAAGGAAGTATACCAGATGAGCCTAGAATATTTTGTTGTACCAAAAAATAAGAAAGCTATCAAAGACACAATCAGAATAATTACAGAACAATGGATTGAAACACATAAAAAATGTAGTAATCACATACTCAAATGGGATATATGATACTTCAAAGAAATCCTTCTGGTTACTTTTGGAAGATCTTGAAAAAGCAACTTATTATCCTGAAAACTTGTGAATAAAGGGAAATAAGCAATAATTCAATCTTACTGTATGTACTGTATCTCAGAGTAATAAAAACCTTTTGCTGAAAAAGTTATTATTACTTTTTACTAGAGAGGCTGGGCTCTTAGAATATTAGTGGAAAAATAGATCCAAGCAATGATCAACAAAGTAAAAAGCCAGTGGGAATTATTGTATTGCATAAATCAAGCTGACAATTTCAAAACCAACTGATTAGTCTTAACACAAGACAGCCAGACACTGTGTACCTCTTAATGTGATTCAGTAGGAAATATACAACACCTCTTATGAAATATTCTTTCCGAAACAAACAGGCAGACCTGAAATGACAGCACAGCAATGCAATCAGAAAAATCTGGAATGCGAGAAACTAGAGGACAAACATCCCACTTTCTTCAACAAAGAAAGAGTTGCAGAAACCATAGATTAAAAACTTGAAAGGCATGTCAGTAAAATGTATTCTGGCTCAACCAAACTCTAAGCAAAAACAAAACCAAACCAAATTATGAAACTGCTGGGAGATTTTGACCACTGCTTGTATATTTGGTAATGTTAAGAAGTCATTAATATTAATTTGTGTGCATGTGTTATAATGGTAATATGGACATTTTAAAAGTCAACACCCTTTTGAGATACATACTGAAGGATTTATGGAGCAAAATTAGAGTATTTGAGACTTGCTTCAAAATACTCTGGGATTGAAGAGAGTGAGTGTGGTTTTAGAAGAAGCAAGATTTATCATGTGTCGATTACTGTTGAAACTTGGTGATAACTATATGGGGGCTTATCATATTATCTCCTGTACCTTTAAAATGTTTTAAATTGTCTGTAATTAAAAAAAAAAAAAACTCAAGAAACTTCAGGCATACACACAGGTAGAAATAACAATTTGATGATCATCCATAAACATATCACCTACTTTAAAAAAAAGTAAAATCTACAAATATCAGGGAAGCTCTCACAACATGCAATTTTAGTTTAGTTAAATTACAAGGCTTGATGTAGGCATGGTAAGGGTTTCTAGGTTCTCAGTTCTGTCTGTCATTGTCTCACCTTGCTGGTAGACTGATTTTCTTTGTTGCTCTGCTCTTTCACTGGAAGATTAGCCCTTAATTTTTCAGGCTTACTAGGCATGTTGTGGAAGGTGTGTTAGATCAAACTCACCGTCTTGCAGGGATGCAGGGCTTCCTGGACCCTGCACAGACCTGGAGGATCAAGAGTCCTTGAGGGGTAGTGAGTGCTGATTCAGCTTCATTTATTTTTGGCTCCTGTGAATTTCCCTAAATTCCTTGCAAGCTTGGTATTTGAGAGAAAGTTTATTATATTTTATTCAACATGCTTAGGTATTTTGCAGATTTTCTAATATGCAATCTTTCATACAGCATCCAGATATATCTTTTTGGAACACTGTATAAAATCATCACTTGTTTCTTATTTGCTATCAAATAAAAATATTTTAAAACAGCTTGCTTTCAAATTCCTCCACTATATTATAAGTTCCACATTTGTCTATGATTTTATTTTTACTCACTTTTTGCATTAGGCAAGTTTCTCACAAGTGTTCAACCTTTGCTCAAGCTCATCCATCAACCTGGGATGCCCGTTCCTTCATATCTGCATGACCCAGTATTACTGCTTTCAAAAGTAATCACCTCTTCTGGAAAACTATCTTTAAATCTCTCAGATTTCACTCTATCTCTTCAGAACCTTCCCACCTTAGGAATTTATCTTTTTTTTTTCTTTTACAACATTAATTTTTTTATCTGCATTTTATCTAATTTTGCATTTCTAATTTTGTATTTCTTATTGTCTAGGCTTCTTATTTTGAGTGGATTTTTATTATTTACCTTCACATTCTCTAAATTATACACTACAGTGACTTTCACATACTAGAATTTAATAATACTACAAAGCTATAGTAACCAAAACAGCATGTTACTGGCATAAAAACAGACACTTGGATAAATGGAACAGAGTAGAGAACCCAGAAATCAATTCATGTACTAAGAGCCAACTGGTCTTTGACAAAGGCACCAAGAACATACATTGGAGAAAGGAGAGCGTCTTCAATAAATGGCACTGGGAAAACTGCACATCTAATACAGAAGAATGAAATTAGACTTGTACCTCTCACGAAGACCTAAATCTACAACACACCTGAAAGAAACATAAAGGAAACACTTCAGGATGTAGCACTAGGCAAAGACTTTATGAGTAAGACCCCCCAAAACACAGGCAACAAAAAGAAAAATAAACAAATGGGATTCTGTCAAACTAAAAAGCTTCTGCATAGCAAAGGAAACAATCAATAGAGTGAAAAGACAATCTACAGAATGGGAGAAAATATTTGCAAACTATGCATGTGACAAGGGCATTGATATTCAGAATACACAAGGAACTCAAACAACTGAACGATAAAAATACCAGTAACCAGATTAAAAAATGGGCAAAGGAGCTGAATAGGCATTTCTCAAAGGAAGATACACAAATGGCCAGCAGACACATGAAAAAATTCTCAACATCACTAAGTATCAGGGAAATGCAAATCAAAACCACATTGTGACATCATCTCACCCCAGTTAGACTGGCTACTATCAAAAAGATAGAATAACACATGCTGGTGAGGATGTGGAGAAGGGGAACCCTCCTACACTGTTGGTAAGACTGTAAGTTAGTGCAGCCATTATGGAAAACTGTATGGAGTTTCCTCAAACAACTACAGATAGAGCTACCATGCAATCTATCAATCCCACTATTTAGTATATACCCAAATGAATGGAAGTCCTCATGTGGAAGGGAAACCTGCACTCCCATGTTTATCACAGTACTTTTTACAATAGTCAAGAGATAGAACCAACTTAAATGTTCATCGATGGATGACTGGATAAAGAAAATGTGGCATATATACACAATGGAATACTACCCAGCCATAAAAAAATAATGAAATTCTGCCATTTGCAGCAACATGGATGAACTTAGAGAAAATTATGTTAGGTGAAATAAGCCAGGCACAGAAAGAGAAATACCACATGTCCTCATTTGTAAGTGGAAGCTAAAGAAGAAAGAAAGAAAGAAAACAATCACAATAATATGTTGAACTTTCAGAAGGAGAGAACAGAAGTGTGGTTAATAGGGGATGGGGGGAGGAGGGGGATTATGGAGAAATTGGTTAATGGACGCAAAGAATGAGTATGTTATGTAATGAATTTGCAAACTATCCTGATTTGATCATCACATATTGTACACAAATACTGATAGTCAATGCTGTACCCCTACAAATATATATATATATATTATATATATATGAACATTTCAATAAAAGAAAAATTCTTTGAAGATACAAATAAATAAGTTACAAAAAAAGGTGTCTAGTACTTTAATAGCTATATCTCAGAAAAGCAAACTGAGATTTCCTATGTCAACATAGCATACATGAGATTGTAGAACACAGTGATCAATATGATTTGGTTTTTACTCCAAGAAAAAGTTGCCTGGGGAGGGTAACAGTTTACTTATCAACACTTGCTTTCTTGGTCTTGTTATGTCCACCAATCTTAAATTATTACATCACAGATTTTGCCTACCCCCAGGCAATTCCCTGCTTTGAAAGACCTTCCTTAAAATGACCTAAGCACAAATCCCAAAGCACAATAACTATCCTAATCAGCCTTCCCCCTTTTGAGACACTCCTAAGATTCTGCCAATGGTGTTTTTCCTCACTCCTTCATTACAGCTGTCTGGTGTTATTAGGGAAACTTAACATACCCCATAAAATCTACATTATGTGTTACTGCAAAACCAAATAACAGTATATACTATGTTTCTCAAAATCCAGGATAATGTCTTTTTCTTGTACATGTTTGTGTGGTATAATTTGTTGTTTTTATATGTGCGTATATTGTATAATGATCCAATCAGAAGAGTTAGCATATCTATCTCCTAAACATTTATCATTTCTTTGTGGTTATAACATTCAAGATTCTCTTTTCTGGCTATCATGAATACACAATACTGTATCATTAGCTATTGTTACCCTAGAGCCCCAGTACTTATTCTTCCTATCTAACTGAATTTTGGAACTTTGAAATTTTGTAATTTTTTAACTTTGTAACTTTGTAATTGTGTGACTTTGTAACAGCCTACCAATATTTCCCCATCACTCCCTCACCTCACCCCTTCCTTTCCGTCTCGTAACCACTATTCTACTTTCTGTTTCTCTTTTTTTCCTCTTATTTTTCTTAATTGACCCATGACAATTTCATATATTTGTCGAGTACAATATGATATTTGGGTACATTCAGGGCACTTAGTATGCAACCTCAGGGCGCTTAGTATATCCATCACCTCAATCCCCACTAGCTATTCAAAGATACACAGTACTTTGTTGTTGACTGTAGTCTCCCTTTATTGCTATCAAACATTAGATCTCGTTCTTCTTATCTCTCTTCAGTTTTGTACAGGATAATGTCTTTCTTAAGTTTGCATTCTTGGCACTGATCTCAGTGCTTGGAAAATAGTAGACAATTTTTTTTTCTGGAATTATTACATTTTATTTGATGAGATTTTATATAAGATTGACATTTGCAAAAGATAAAATTCACATAATTCAGCAATTTTTGTTCTGATGAATAATACCAAATAGCACTTCACTTATTAGAGAACTGTTGATCTGATGGTTGTTTCTAGTTCACAGAGTCACTGTTAAGTAAGAATGTTTATTTTTGTCCATTTCAAGTCTATTTGCATTGAAAATCTGATAGAGGCAATCATGTGATTTTAAACTTCCCCTGAAATATAGAACAATCATCATCACTGTGCTCAAATTATTAAAGAAACAAACAAGGACCTCATTTCTATTAGCTTGCAACTCTGTATTCTGAACTAAACTATGAGATCATTTTGTAAATTGCAAAGCATCTACAAATGCTGTTTTCCTAATTCCAGAATGGAGCACAGTGCCTGACACTTAAGAGGAATGTAATAATGTTTATTGAGCAAATGACAGCTTTTAGTCTACAATTAGAGGGCTTTAAACATGTCTCTGAATAATTTAACATCAGTTTATATTTCACTGTAGTAAAATTGCTAATATCTGATCATTTCTCAAGAACAGGTGTCAACGAAAGGGAAGGAGAGAGAACAGCCAAGGGTGTGCGATAACCCATTTGCAGAGCTAAAAGTCAGAACAGGAAAGACTGGGTTGGCAGAGCTCCCACAGACTGTGGTGTGCATTCCAGTTTATGTGAATGGTGCTATAGGGCCATGCAGTAACTAATGTCACTGAAGGCAATTCTTTTGAATTTTAGAAATGGGCTAGTGCCTGCCCTGTCAATGTGGAGTGATAGCCAAGGAATCTCATCCTGAGTATGTATTTGTTTGGAGACTTGCAGAGTTTTGGATTAACTCAGCATGAGTGAGCCTGCTCACTGAGCTCCTTCTGGCTACCTGGCAGGCCCCTGGAGTTTGCAGAACTCTTAGAGGCTGGTGTCCTGTGAGTTACCACACTGAAGGAAGCATTGCAAAACACAAAGCCACTCCATGCAGATTGTAGTTAGAAATGCAAAGCAACAAACAGACAATAGTTAGTTTGCATGGGGAAGAACAGCTATAGCAGATTAACTGGGAAAGAAAGAAAGATCTGGTTTCACGTAAATTCCTTCAATTATGAAGAACAGAAATAAATAAAAGGAAAGAAAGGAGAGAGAAAATGTTTACGCAAAATTTTTTCCCCCAAATGGATCATTGTTTTCTGAATATCTCTTGTCCTTGTTTCTTAAGCTTTTTGTAAAGAGGTAATTACAAATGAAATCTTATCCATGTGTGATTGAATGTGCAGGGGGATTACACACACATATACACCTTCAACAACATTCTGCAGTTCTGCAGCACAAGAATGTCTTGTCTTAAGGAAAAGCATTGCATTATGCAGAGGAGGGGGAAGGAAAATAAAGTATTTGGATAAGACAAATAAAGGGAGTGCACACACACACATTACTTTTTGGTCTGAAGAGGGAAACAGAGTGCTCAAAGTATGGCTAATATTAGCAGACTAATCTGCGGAAATGTATGGATGGTGAAGACGGTGGTGGAAGTCTCAGCAAAAGAGTCCCCTTGGGCTCCCAACGAAAAGCTGCCAAAATCCTTACGACTTTATTTGTGAGTACAGGAGGAGGGGTGCTCTACCAGCAGAAAAAATTATCTCCTTTTACACTAACAGAAGGCCTATTGTTATATCTGACGGACAAACCCATCATGACACAGGTGACAAGTAACAGGAAGGTACAGTGAGCCTTCACTGACAGCAGTTAAAGCAAAACACTATGAAACCATCTGAGATATGCTTTATTTCCCTCTAGGAGGTTTCCTTCTGCCTTTCTTTCCCAAGAAATGTTATCACAATTTTCCTTGGATTATAATTAATTTGGAGAGAACTTCAGGAGAACAGGATGATCTGCAGAAAATTTTAAGCTCTGGAACACATAGGAGGAGTGAAGTCGAAAGCAGTTAGCATTAATTATACAAACATTCTAAAATGTATCTCATAGCTTAAATCAAATTTTAAAGTCAAATTAATTCACCGGTCCTTTTGTTTTCTTTGCTCTCTCAGAAAAGCACCAAATATTAAATCAATGCACAGAGCTTGGAATAGGAGAAGCATGGTAGTTTCTGAGACAAGTAATTGTGTAAAGAAGTGGATGATTACAGAGGTGTGGGGTGGGAGGATGAGGTGGTAGGAAGCATGAGAAACATAAGGACATCATCATGATCCTTTGAGACACTGGTACTGGCACGTCCCTTGGAATGAACCAGAATGTCTGTGCCTTGGGCTTTGTGGGCCATCAATAATAATAACTAACACTTGTTAAACCTACTATGTTCTGGGCTAAGCTCTTATAATAACTTGTTCAATGCTTTGTTGGGGGAAGAGCAATTGTTATTACACCCATTTCACAGGTGAGGAAACAGGCCTAGAGAGTCTAGATATTTTCTCCAACATCACACAGCTTCTACGCAGAATCAAGCTTTGGGTCTTCGAGTCTGGATCCGACTCTGAGCTCTAAGCCACAATTATGCTGCTTGGATTGTGGCAATCAGAGCCACTGGGCTCAGGGTGGCGGGTGGCGATTCCAGATCTGCCTTCCAGTTGGGTGCATTCTAGCCTTTATGAGCACCTGGGACTTAAATGGTGCGGATTGTTGGTGTTAAGTTAGCGCATATTTTCCTATAGCTCAAGTAGACTCCTATTTATTGACTATGTGTATCTGCTTGCTGTAGGTGTCCCGCACTCAAGTGAAAATCCGTAAAGGCAGACCTTCTGTTTCCTCATCTCTGTCCCCAGCACCTGGCACTATGCCCAACCTGGCGTGGGCTCTTCCTGAGTATTTGCTGAGTGAACGAAGGGCACTGGTGCCTATTGTCTGTTTTACTTCCCCAGTGAAGGGTTTTGTATGCTAAACATCTAGAAAAGAACCTAATTTTGTAGTTACACTTTAAACAAAGTCTTTTGAAATCTGTTATTGAAAGGGGCCTAGGTTTCAAGCTCATTTTCAGCAGAAAGGATACAAAGAAGAAAGCATGAAGACAAAAACCCTGCTCCACGTTTGACTGACGTTCCCTGCTAAAAATGCTAATCAGCCAGTGAGGAATTGGAGTCCTTGATACAGTCCTTGAATGGGTTTGAAAAGGAGTGGACTGACCCTTGTAAATGAGTTTAACTTACTTTTTCACGTGGATAGAAGCTGTCACTTTTCTGTCATTTATGCTGCTCTCAGTAGCTCTTCAGGTTCTGTGTGTTGGGCAATACAGTTTTTTTCCCCCTGATTTCTTACACCCTCAGGAAAGATCTTTTCTTTTCCTCAGAAACATGTCACTGTGATGGACACCCAACCAAGCTCCTTCTTCCCTCTTTACCTTTAGCTCATTGCTAAGGTCTTTGTCTTCTCTCTTTCTAAATATCTTTAGTTTCTTTGAGAAACAGAAAGGCTGAGCTGCTTCTCCGTGTGCATTTTTCTGTTGTCTCAGAGTTGTCAGGAAAGGTTACCTGGATGAGAGGGGCAATAACATATTCAGATTGTTGGGAAACCACAGCAAGACATCTTCTGAGACAGATCAAAACTCCAGGGGTAGGGGATGATTCAGGCGGGGGGCCCTGTGCCTTCTGATCTCCTTCCTTCTCTTGTTTCAGCCCAGCTCAAAGCAGTGTGACTGGAAATTTCCTTTCCCCCGGGCTCAGACCTAATCCTGTAGAAAGTGCCAGGAGCCCAGGCCTTGCGACGTTAGCTTCTGGTCCCCAGAATCAAAGGTCAAAACTCATAGCTTTCTCTCTGTCCAGTTCTCAGGCTTGCAAAGGTGCCCACTTGGAAGGCACAACATACACCAGGGGCATTTGCAAAGGGCATGGGCTTAATTCCTCATTCTCTTTTTCTCCATCCCCTCCACATTTTTTCAGAAACAATATTATCTGATTACTAAGAGCCCCTCTCTTTAATGCATCCTACAAATACCACATGTAAAGAGATCATACAATTTTAGACAAGAAAAAAGAAAATTGATGTTTTCAAACATAAAGGCCAATAATTACCGTTATTTTCTATTCCTTGGATCTCTGATTGTCAATATCTTCAGATGGCTTCAAATGTCATTTTACAGCTTGAGATGTAGCCTCAGTGATGCTTTTGAAAATTCTAGTAAGTATTGACAATTTATCATTGAATGGATGATAGTGTTATAGTTATATTGAAATTGGAGAAAATAAGAGTCATTTCCCACTGGATTTTTAGAAAAAGATGCATATTCCAGGCAAACAATCATGATGCAATGTGCACAGGAGAGGTGATTGTATCCACAGTGGGATAAAGGGCAAGTAGCGCCCTCCCTCGGACTCCTGCATGAAGGTACAAAGGCAATTATACAACACAGGTGTTTATACTTTTTAAAAACCTTATTGGAAAATGAGAAAAGGCTTCAGTGTTTAGGAAAGTAACAGGAAATAAGCGAGAACCTCAAATGCTATATGCTGCCCTTGATCTCTGCAAAAACTTCTTTGTGACCTCCAGCAGAGATTGAGGGCAATTGCAGGTTTACAATGCCCAACCTGATTTGTTTGGTTGACATTATCCCATTCACTAGATGATCAAGCTCCCCGAATGCTTTCCTCCAGATCTTCTCTGGTTGGTTGATCTGATTAGCAAAATGAAATACTTGCCTTCTATATTTTCACTGTGGAAGTACAATCTAAACCTGTGTAAATGCACTGCAATTATTTTATGATGATTTGCTGCTCAAACTTGTCAGTAACTTTTCCAGATAATATTATTTATTTATTTTTTATTGAAACATAATTGATTGTACATATTTATGGGGTACAGAGTTGACTATTGTATTTGTGTATGGTATGTAATGATCAAATCAATATTGTAAGCATGTGTATCATTCCAAATCATAATTATTTTTTGTGTCCCTTACCCAAGCAGATAATATTGTTAAATGACAGTGGTAACTTTGATGCTAATGCCACTTTTTATTTTTTGTAAATTATTTTGGGGATCAGAATTGCTAAAATTCCTGTGTATTAGTCTCCATTTATATATATATATTTTCTCTACCTCTTTCATTTAAAGAACTCCTGAATCCAAAGGAACTCAATCTCCCCCTACTGATGTATGAAGTGTTTTTATTTTAACCCCAGAGATGTGATTTCATGGCAGAATAATTTTTCACTTTTAAGTTCTAACAATTTTTCCATTTAGAAATGCTTAGCAATCATGTTTTCACTCTTCTCATTTTTCTCCCCTCCCAGTCCCAGGACAATTCTTTCTTCCATTTAGGTGTATTTGCATGATACCAGCATCTTTATCTATTAAGAGTTAATATGCTCCTGCTGCTTATTCTCCACCTGAAGTTCTAATCCCCTGTTTGTGACAACATAATCATTTCCACAGCAACCAATTGTGAAGTTGTGAAGCAAGGATTAGACTTCAGGTGGGGAATAAGCAACAAGGGGCTGATGAACTCAGAAGAAATAAGAAGAGTGTCATTTATATGCAAATCTTCTTAAAGATGGTGAAGGGGCATGGGGAGGCACTGGGCAAAAAGGAGTAAATGACAAAGAAAGAGCATTATTTTGAATGGACTTAAAAAGACTTTTTTTTTTCCTCCTGGGAATTCAATGGGCCTTTTGCTTCAGCTGCTAGTTGATTTAGTCTGTTCATTTTGTTTCATTCATTCATTCATTCATTCATTCATTCAGAGGGCTGAACTTGCAGCAGCAAGTGTGGCTATTAAAAAAAGGGATATTTATGATGTCAGTTTCTTGGTGAATATGCTCTCTGGGCAGGGCTGGAGAGAACTTCTTAGTGAATGTTCCTATTTTTAAAGCAACTTTCAAGAAGAATTTTCTAGCCCTCTTTGTGATGTGGGAACAAAACATACAGTTAGAACCTGGGCCTCTTTGTTTTGACTTAGGGGAGACAAAACACACACGGGACCTTGAGACTTTATAAGCAGAGATTATGAAAAAAATAACGATAAATAGACAAGCTTCCATGAATTTCAGAAGTAAAAGAGGGGAGGAGAACGTCATTGTGATTCTCTGGTCATGTTAAGACCTCTTCACTAAATTTTAGTTATTATTATTATTATTTTCAATGAACACAAATAATTTACAGTCTTTATTTCCAGGTTTGTCTGAATCCAGTACTCATACCTTATCACTGACTTCTCAAGTTTTGTAGAAAGTTAGAGCAACAAGGAAATGTGCAAATAATTTAACCTAGAAAAATTGTGTCAAAGAAAAATTGCACTTGCAGGGGTAAGCAGGCAAGAAAGACTTTTTAAAAAACTATTGCATTAGGGGAGAGAGGTTAAACGCAACTGTACTGAAACAAAAGGTAGGAGGAGGAGTTTTAAGAGCTGGGGTGAGCTAATGAAAAAGTACTGTAGTACATTAGGGAGAGTGGTTGGTCCACGTGATTAGGCTACCTGTGTTGGCTAATTGGTGCTTATTGAAGGTTTAGGCTCCTATCCTCCCTCAAAGATTGGGAGATAAGAAGCTATTGCCTTCAATGCTTACATTTCAAAGGATAACTCAATTAATTAGGAATGACATTCTTAGGTTGCAAAACTGACAAGAGGCTTGGAGAATATTTATCTACATTTTAAAAGAGCAGAGAAAGAATTTGCAGTTTTGGGTTTTTTAAAGTAAATGCTCTAAGAAAAGGGAGGTCAAGGCTTAGAGTCAGGAAGTATACTGTCTAAAGTTTAAGCAAGCTGAAGGAAACCTTAAGATTGTCTCAGTCACTTGTTAGATATGTTGTGGGAGTTCTGGCTCTTTAAAGGGATGTAGGGCACGGGGGCCTGGGAAGCTCAATGCAAAGTGCCAGTGAGCTGGCAAAGTCCCCACTCCCTGTCCCTCCAGGGCAGAGGATTTCCAATTGCAGCTGTTTTGCATATAGAATTTTCATGTAACCTTTCTTTCAAGAAGAGTTTGTCTTGTTCAAGAATAATTGGAAACTAACAATCATGTCCAATTTTTGGTTTGCAAGTGAATCCACTAAAGCTGAGAGGGAATAAAGTGAAGATAATGCTAAACTTTACCTGAGCCCTGTGATTCTGAAAAACAGTGAAGGTTAAGACATCTTTCTACCCCTTTGTGTTTAGGAACCCACTTAATGTAAGAGACCACCCTGCCCTGTAAGACTTAGATAAGTCCTCATGATGGATTGGAGCAAAATATTTGCTGATCAAACTTTGTCTCTTCTTCTCTCCTTCCCCCCCTTCTCTGAACTTTACCTACCCTGAGCCTGAGTGGGCATATACAGCCTCTTCTTCAGGGCTCATCCCAAGGACAGGCTGATTCCAGGATACAACATTCTCTGATCTACTGTCAGCTCATTCCGCTTTTCCATCTTGCTTATTCCACTTCCCCACACTGGTTCTTTTTAGTTTTGCTTACTCCTCAAAACCATACATGACAAACCCACTGCCAATATCATCCTGAATGGGAAAATGCTGAAAGCCTTTCCCTTAAGAATAGGAACAAGACAAGGATGCCCATACTCACTACTCCTGTTTAAAATAGTATTGGAAGTACTAGCCATAGCAATCAGGCAAGAGAAAGAAATAAAGGGCATCTAGATTGAAAAAACAAAGTCAAGTTGTCCCTTTTTGCAGATGATTTGATACTATATATAGAAAAACTAAAGACTCTACCAAATAAACTCTTAGATCTGATAAATGATTTCAGTAATGTTGCAGGATACAAAATCAACACGCAAAAATTGCTAGTGTTTTTATACTTCAGTAACAAGCTAGCACAAAAAGAAATCAAGAAAGCCAGCTCTTTAACAATAGTCCAATAGTCACTACCCCCCCAAAATACCTAGTAATCAATTTAACCAAAGAGGTGAAAGATCTCTACAATGAGAACTACAAACAACTACTGAAAGAAATTAAAGAAGCAAAAAAAAAAAAAAAAAAAAAAAAAAGTGGAAAGACATTCCATGCTCTGGTTTGGAAGAATCAATATTGTGACAGTTTCTGTATAACCCAAAGCAATCTACAGATCCAATGTAATCCCCATCACAATACCAATGAAATTCTTCACAGAAATAGAAAAAAAAAATTGTAGTATTCATATAGAACAACAAGAGACCCTGAGAGCCAAAGAAATAATGATTAAAAGATATAAAGCTGGAGTCATAGCACTACCTGGCTTCAAATTGTACTATAAAGCTATGGTACCCAAAATAGCTTGGCATAAAAACAGACACTCGAACTAAAGGAACAGAATAACTAGAAATCAACCCACATACTTACAACCAACTGATCTTTGATGAAGGCACCAAGAACATCCATTAGGGAAGAGTCTGCCTCCTCACTAAATGGTGCTGGGAAAATTGGGCATCCAAAGTAGAAGAATGAAACTAGACCCATACCTCTCACTATATACCAAAATCAACTCAAAATGGATTAAATACTTAAATATAAGACCTGAAACCATAAATCTCCGAAAAGAAAATACAGAGCAAACACTTCAGGAAGTAGGACTGGTAAAAGACTTTATGAACAAAACACCAAAAGCACAAGCAACAAAAGGAAAAATAAATAAATGAGATTATATCAAGCTAAAAATCTTCTGCACAGCAAAAGGAACAGTTAATAGAGTGAAAAGATAACCTAAGAATGGGAATAAGTGTTTGCAAACCATGCATCTGACAAAAGATTAATACTCAGAATGTACAAGAACCTCAAACAACTTCATGGTAAAAATACCAATAACCAGATTAAAATATGGGCAAAGAAGCTGAATAGCCATTTCTCAAAGGAAGATATGCAAATGACCAACAGACACATGAAAAAATTCTCAACATCACTCAGCATCAGGGAAATGCAAATCATAACCACACTGAGATATCATCTCACCCCAGTTAGACTGGCTGTCATCAAAAAGGCAGAGAATAACAAATGCTGAGAAGGATGGGGAGAAAGAGGAACCCTCCTACACTGTTGGTGAGATTGTAAATTAGTGTAACCATTATGGAAAATGGTATGGCGTCTCCTCAACTAACTACAGGTAAAACTACCATATGATCCAGCAATACCGCTGCTGGGTTTATACTCAAAGAAATGGAAATCATCATGTGGAAGGGATACCTGCACTCCCACGTTTACAGCAGCTTTATTTACAATAGCCAAGAGTCGGATTAACCTAAATGTTCATTGACAGATGACTGGATGAAGAAAATATACTCAATGGAATACAATTCTGCTGTAAAAAATAATGAGATCCTGCCATTTGCAGAAACATGGATGAACTTAGAGAAAAGTTTGTTAAGTGAAATAAGCCAGGCACAGAAAGGGAAATACTGTATGTCCTCACACATAAGTGGGAGCTAAAAAAAGAAAAAGAATAAAAGAACAAAAGAATGAGAGAAAGAAAGAAAGTATGATCACAGTAATATGTTGAATTTTCAAAAGGAGAGAACAAAGCTGAAGTTACTAGAGGTGGAAAGGAGGGGGGCAGGTTAGTGAAAAATTCCTAAAGGCTCACAAATAATGATTACATTTTGTAATATTGAATATACTAATTATCCTGACTTGAACACCACATATTTCACACAGGTATTGATATTCAAAGCTGTACCACACAGATATGTCTAATCAAGTATATTTTAATAAAAAAAAAGAAAAAAATCCCTTTTCTGCCTAACCTTTGAGGCACTTGCAGATGTCACAGTCAGAACATTCTCTTCATTGCAATAGTTTCCCTCCCCTTAGTGCAATAGTCTCGCCCCCTTACAGTACTTAACAGTAATTCTGTAGAATAAAATTTCTCTTATCTTAATTTGGCTTTGCTTTGACAGTGACACATACAAGTTCATAGACTTGCTGAAAGGTTTGAATTTAACAGCCTCAAATCCAGTTCAGTGTCTCCCTAACCCCCCTAACTCCCCATTAATTTTGTCAAAACTGAATACAGCATGGTTGGTACAGAGGAAAATCAGGCCTGACAAAGAGGGAAAAGCAGAGTGTGTGGTACTGAAGGTGTCTTAGGTTGGGTTCCCTCAGAAGAAGACCCTGAGACAAAGACTGATGTATAAGTCATTCATTTGGGAGGCTATCCAAGGAAACACCAGGCAGGAAGTGGGGGAATGAGACAGGGCAGGCATGAGAAGAAAGCTAATTTAAGATGTGTTAGTAAGCAGGTTACCACTCTGGGAAACAGTGTGAACCTGCCTCAGAATTGGTCCACCTAAAAGGCAGGGAAGCTGAATTATGCACTCACCAATTCTCCTCCATTAATGGTTGAAGATTGCTCTCAGGAATTCAACATTTTAGAACTTCTAATCTGCTCTGCTTATAGACCTAACACATTTCTGCAGCAAGGAAGCTCCCAGGCAGGAAGTCATTAAGTGTTTCATTAAGAAGCCATTAATGTGTTTTCTTAATTTCATTTTTGGATTGTTCATTGGTAGTGCCTAGAGATGCAACTGATTTTTGTTGTGTGGATCTTATACCTTCAACCTTGCACAAATGGGGAAGTAGGGAGTCTTCTTGAAGAAAAAGGAATACAAAATCACAAATACTGCATATACCTCAGTCCTTTTAATCACTGCATTCAGCCGTAAGGACATCCCATGGGCCTGGGAAGTATTCTTAATTTTCATAAGTCAGAAAGAAGGTAAGGACAAGGGTAGCAAATACACATCAGTGATTTCATTCTAATTATCTTCTGTACCTGTCTCTGTTCTCTTTAAAAAGCAAATAGGAGCAACCGTGGAGAGGAGCAGGGAAAATAGAACAAAAGGTGCTCTTTTTGTTGACACTCCCAATAGTGGCAATTTTCTCAAGGGTAAAAGAAAAGAAAAAAGAAATAAGAATGAAGCCCCTGACTAGAATTGGTATGCAGAACATATCAAAAATTCCTGAAATCAATTTTTAAAAATTCTGTAGAAAAATAAACAAAGGATATAAGAAGGATATGAAAGGAAATTCAAATCAGTTAATAATAAAGATGCTGAACATCATTAGGAACCAGAGAAGTTATCATTAAAATACAATAAGCTACCAGATCATATGCTTAAAGTTGAAAATTGGAAAAAAAAAAAAAAAAAACAGAAGAAATCTGTGGTTGAGGAAGGGTAGAAATCAGAGATGCCAGGGCAAGGGTGATTAATACGCTTGCTTTAAAGAATTCTCTAGTTCTTGGAGGCTGTAGTTGTGCATGATGTATGGTAAAAATTTCCCTTCTAGGAACATAACCCACAGATACTCTCATATGTGGCACAAATGTAGACATGTACAAAAATCTTCACTGCAGCATTGTTACAACACAAATCTGCAGTTACTAAAATCCCCAGCAACAAGAGAATGGGCATACTAATTTATTATGTATTCATACCATGAAATACCATACAGCATTTAAAATGAGCTACATGGATAAATCTAAAAATATGCAATGCTAAGCAGCAACAACAAAAAAAGTCTGAAAATGTCAAGTTGCAAAAGGATGCCTATAGAATCATGCAATTATATTAAGTTTTAAATGAGGCAAAATTATATTTATACACATACAAAACATGGAAGCTAAAAATACTCAACAAATTCAGGAACCAATGACCTCTAGGCAGGCAAGGAAGTGGGATAGAATGTGGTAAGAGCATACAGTAGGTTTCATCTACGAGGGTACTACAAAAAGTTCATGTAAAAATTCGTACTATCTTTTAATCCTATTTTTTCCACGAACTTTTTGATGTACCCTCGTATATCTGGCATGCATTATTTCCTTAAAAAAGAGGAAGAAAATATGGAAAGAATGTCAGTTTAACAAAACTAGATTGTAAGCACTTGGGTACTTATTTTATTTGTATATGCTTTTTGTATGTTTGAAATGTTTCACCATGAAAAAGAAATGAAATCACAAAAGAATACATGTATCCTCATTTATCTGGATATGCTGCTGTGGCGTCCTTCCAGAAATCTCTCAGTGTTGCATTTGTACAAAGTATAGAGTCACACACATATCTCTACTAGAAATATATTATTGTTTCAAGGTAAAGCAACTGAAAGCTTTTTTATTGATCATACAAATCCTCTGGACCCCAAGCACAGCTAACATATTGAAGGTGAAGCATTTTTAGGCTGAAAACCAGATACAAGGGCAAGGAAGGGATTAGAGGTCACTCTTCTAAGAAATCTGGTAATGAAACAAGTCAAGGGGTCATTAGCCCAAGTCAGCAACAAGAGCGTTTTGTTTTGAGAATAGATAAGACTTGATATTACTTGTAGGTTAAAAATAGCATTAATTGCAAGAAAAGCTCCTTCTGTCAGAAGCGTGTTCTTTAATGGATGAACAAGAAAATTGCTTGGAAAATTTTCTTGCTGGTAAAAAATTTCAATCAGAATATTTACAGAGAAATAAATGAGAACATTTTTATCTTTGAAGGAGACAGAGAGTTCTGTAAGAAAAATAAGGAATTTGGTCATCCTACTTACTTTTCATTCTAATAAATATTGAGCTGCATCAGGAAATTTCAGAAAAATAGCATAAATCCAAACCTAACATTGTCATTGAAATCAATTGGAGGCAAATATCTGCTTGGACAGCTGGCATATAACAGAATAAACATTTACTTCAAAGTGTCACAAACACGTTGGTTTTTATTTAGTTAACTCCTCAATGAGAGATTCAGAAATAAAGGTCCCTTGTGTGGGCCAGCTATGAAAAGCTATGGCACCATGGGGACCACTGAGGGCACTCGGACAGCAGTTAAAGAAATAAAGGCAATTGCAGATGACAGGAGAAGAATGCAGATCCAAAATCCAATCCATGTTTTTATTGAAAATAGGTCCCTTAGAAGAAAATAACATTTTTGCTTTCATTATTCTAGCATCTTACAGAAGATGTGTACATATAAGTGCAGGTCAGTAATAACCACTTACATTTTACAGCAATAGTGTCCACGCAATAACGTACAAATGGATGTAAAAGGAAAATATTCAATATGCAAACGAGGTTTTTTTCTCTAAACAATGACAATCACTGATGTGAGGTATTTTTTTTTTTTCACCTTAATTGGGAAAATATTTGTCTAAATAGAACCATTACTTTAGCACCATATAGAGTCACTGAAGAAATAAGAGGCCAAAAGGAAAATTGTCTCCTAAACTTGAGGTACCAGGGAGGAAGTAATCATTTATTTTACACCAAGCATGTGGCAGGAAGTGAGCCAGTCGCTTTATAGGCAATGTCACATTTAATCTTTATGGCAACTATATAGGATGTGTGCTATTTCCTCTATTTAAAATTTGGAAAAAACCACAAGAACTGAAGTGATGTTTAGTATGTTGCTTAACATCACACACTTTGCAAGCGATGGAGCTGTGGAGCTGAGAAAAGAAGTAAGGACTAAGCCCAAAGCTCTGATCCCTCTTCTTTTCTATGTTATGATTCTTGGTTTTTTTGGTATAACTTTCACAATTCACGACTTTTTTTAAAAAATTGACACCTAGTAATTGTACATACCGATGGTATAATGTGGTATTTGGAAGCATGTATACAATGTGCAATTATTAAATCAAGGTAACTAGCATATCCATTGTGTTGCAAACATTCAACTTTCTCTCTTCTATTAGAAATTATACAAGAAATTGTTGTTAACTACAGTCACCCTACAGAGCTATAGAACCCTAAAACATATTCTTTCTTTCTAGCTGTATGAATGCATGCATGCAGTACTTTTTTTTTTTTTTTTTTCGTGACCGGCGCTCAGCCAGGGAGTGCACTGGTCATTCTTATATAGGATCCGAACCCGCGGTGGGAGCGTCGCCGCACTGCTAGCGCAGCACGCTACCGAGTGCGCCACGGGCTCAGCCCTGCATGCAGTACTTTTTAAAAAATCTTTGGTCATAACTTATATATGGTATTCTCACTGTCATCATTTTTTTTAGAAGGCTTTAAAAATTTTTTGTATGAAAATCATTTACTATACTCTTAACCAGCAATGGCTGTTAACCTCCTCTGATATTTTCTAGATTTATAAATAATGACATTTATTTTTGGCTAATACTTGATAGGCACTGTTAAGCTCTTTATGTGCATTCTACACAGGTTTTCAATAACTCTTTGAGATAAATACACTTATTTTTTCATTATACAGATAAGAAAATTCAGCCTCAGAACTGGCAGGTAACATGTTCAACATCTTCAAACTAGCAAGCAGCAGAGTTGGGGTTTATATGTCTGCATATGCCCAGAGTATGCATAGCTAACCACTAGTTGTTTCATTGCATTAATTTTCATAGCTTTTGTAACTAATGAAGTTGAATATATTTTCATGTTCTAAAGAACCCATTGATTATTTATCATTCCTTAGTACCTTGCTTGTTAATATCTGTATCAGTTTGTTCTACTGCATACAAAAATGACGCGAAAACTCAGCGGCTGACAACCATATTCATTTATTATCCTCATTTTTTATATGCTGGAGTAGGATATGTCTAGACTGGATCTGGTTGGGAAGTGCCACTTTAGACTTTAGCCATGGAACATTCCCACTTCTCTCTGAAGGACTGTGGGTGGTTGGCCCTGGCCGGGCAGACCTGCTCCATGTGTCTCTCATCCTCATTGACCCAGGGAACAGGATTAGAGTGAAATAAGAAGAAATATATATATTGGTCACTTCCCTCAGTTCCTAGGACAGAATTTCTAAAACCTTTGTAGTTTCCTGAGCTTTAGATATGGAAGGAGAATCCTTTGTTTTATTTGGTCTTTGACCCAGTTCTCAACACACAGCTCTTAAATCCATTGGTATTTTCTGGGTGATAGGAACATGTTTTGTTCTAATGAAGTGACTCTTAGTGGACTACTAGACAGGGGCTGTTTGCCAGAAAGACCAAGCCATAATTGGAGGCTTAGAACTTTCAGCCCCATTCTCATTCACCAGAGAGAGGAGAGGGGAGTGGGGGTGCAAATGGAGTTAACTTTAGTCTGTTTCTGTTGATCATAACAGAATACCCAAAACTGAGTAATTTATAAAGAAATGAAATTTATTTCTTACAGTTTGGAGGCCAGGAAGTCCAAGGTCCAGGGGATGCATCTGGTGAGGGCTGTCTTCTGGGTGAACTCTCTACAGCAACTCATCCTGAGAGAAATGGCGTGAACAAGAGAGAGCTAACCTTCTTGCCCTCCTTGTAAAGCCATCACAACCATGCCCAGTACTGCATGAATGGATCAACCCATTCACCAGGATGCAGTCCTCACAATCTGACTACCTTTCAAAGGCTCCACCTTTCAAATACTTTAATTGGATTTCCCACACTCTTAATAACGGAGATCAAGTTTCCAATACATGAAATTTGGGAGGACACATTTGACCCATAGCATCATGCCTACATGATGAAGTCTCCATAAAAATCCCCAGAGTTCAGGGTTCACAGAGCTTCCAGTTGGCCCACACATCCACATTCTGGGAGGGTGACACAACTCCACGGGGACAGAAGCTCCTGCACTAGGGACTCTTCCAGACCTCACCCCATGTATCTTTTCATCTGGCTGTTCATTTGTATTCTTTACCATATTCTACCCTCATGTAAAACACTGGTAAATATGAGTGTTTCCTTGAGTTCTATGAGCTACTGTAGCAAATTAATCAAAGAAGGTCATGGGAACATTTGATTTGCAGAGAAGTCCGACAGAAGTTGCAGAAGTTTTGGGTAATGTGGGAACCTACTGCTTGTGATTGGGGCTGAAGTGGGGGAGGGCAGTCATATGGGACTGAGTCCTTAATCTGTGGATGGCCTGTACTAACTCTAGTTAGTGTCAGAATTGAACTCAGTTGTAAGATGCCCAGCTGATGTAAAAGAACTACTTGGTGTGGGGAAAAATTCCCATATATGTGGTCACAGAAGTGTTCTGTACTGAGTGTTAAGAGTGTAGTAGAGAAAACAGTTTTTTTCTCCTGTGTATACAAGGACATGGCCTTTGCATGGCAATAACAGAAGTAAAATAGAACGAAAATGAGCAAGAACACCAAGATCTATATGCCCCAACAATGCATTGCCACTTCTACTTCTTGATTGGCCAGAGCAAGTCACAGAAGAAGTCTATAGTGTTTTCCACCTGAGTCTCAGTACAGGGAGGCTGCTCCCCCACTTCCTTTAGTCCTGACTTCTATTAAGGTTCCTACTTCTTTCTATTTCAGTTCAGTTCAGTTCCAATCAACATGATCTTATGAGCCCCTACTATGCACCTAGCTCTGCAGGAAGCACAGGGAATATATGTGAAAATAAACTCTGAAGCTTCTCTTTCATATGCCTAGTCAGGTGACTCTAGTACCATGCATTGCATGCATGATTGGAGTTAAGTGGGGTGCTAAGGGAGCGTCCAGATGGACACTCAGCACTGGTGGGGTCAGAGAGGACCTCTACAGGAAGTGACTTTGTAGAGACTTGAAGGATGAGTTGGAACTAGCTAGGTAAAAAAAAAAAAAAAGTGGAAAAAATTCCTAGGCACAAGAAGCAGTGTTAGTAAACACAGGAGCCAGGAAACAATGTGCAGCGTGGAGGACATGAGAGATAATTCATGATCACTAAAGCGGGAAGTGTGGAATGAAGTGATTCCAATGCTCTGGTTTCTCCTGTCTTGATGGCCATGGTGGGGGTGGGGGGTGGGAGGCAACTTGAAATGGTTCCATGGATAACAGGGAGAAAAAAGTAATAATAATAATAATATTATGTACTATAAATGTAATACAATGTAAGGTAAGGTAATATAATAATAAAATGGCCTCACCCCTTCTCTCTCCATGAGTGTTCTGATACCACCCACTTGGACTTCCCCCTTCCTCCTGGCAGCAAGTTTGATTGTGCAGAGAGGGTGAACCACAGTGATGAGAACTGTTAGAGGAAGAAACAAGGATCCAGGAAGCCTGGAGGAGAAAAAAAGTACAGAGCAGCCTGTGTAAGTTAGGGTTTTAGAGAGTTTGAGAGGTGGGATGTGGGAGAGAAGAAAAATTTTCTAGAATAACAACCATCCATCTGACAAGGGTAGCGTTGGGGCTGAGATTTTCAATGAGGTTTTATTGTATATTATATATAGCTCCTCTGCCCAATCACTCATTTTAATTTTTCTGTAAGATTGTAGAAAAATCATTTAGACTTTTCTCCAAGACTTCTTTTTTCTATAATACAATTCTTTTATATTTTTTCATATATATATATATATATATATATGAAGAAATACACACACACACACACACACACACACACACACACACACACACACACACACACACACACACATATTAAACTGTTAGGGATGGTTGTTTACAAGTCTAGTTTTCACTTTTTCCCCAGGGAATCTCAGTACTCTATGGTGATGTCCATTAGGGAGTCAAGTTTTTTTTTTCAGAAGTGGGTTAAAAAAAAGTTCCCAACAATTTTAGCAAATATATTTTATTTAATTTATCTTCAAAGTAGATTAAAAGAAATGTATCTAAGTCAAAATACTTTGTACATTGCAACCTAAAAGAGAAGGGAAGACATTCCCCTGCCTATAGATAGAAATACCAATCCACATATTTGAGCTTAATTCTGCTTCAATGAACTGAAAATTGCATATACTATGTTGAATTGCATTCAAAGCTTCGAGTCATTTTCTCAACATCAATACATCTTCAAAAAAAATTGACATGGGAAAAAATCAGACATGAGAAATTCATTGAATTTCAATCAACAATTTATTACACAAATTTCAAGTGTGGATGCAATTACCTCTAAGTTTTCTTGGAATTGAGTTTTATCAGAGAAATATAAATGATTATATTCAGGGTAAGCCATTTTATAGCCTTCAAAGAAATCTAAACCCTGTTGGAAGTATTCATAGTTGGTTATGACTGCCACTCAACCTGTGGACTTTCTAAATGAAGAATTCCTCCTGTTCACAGACACAAACTCATTCACTGCTTGTCTATTTCCCTTCTTAATATTTTAAAGAAAAGGTGTGATTTATCACTTACACGTATTTTAAAGTTCATTTCAATAACATTTCTGTGAAGTTTAGTAACTTTGTTCAGTTTTCTCACCCTGTTTTTGTAGAATCTAAGAGAAATTGCTAAAAAGAATGGGGAATCTGAGTTAGAAATACAGAGTGTTGGTTTAGGCAGAAAAGTACACATTTTCAATCACACATAAAAATCTGTTCCTAAATTTTGAGGGCAGCTGCACAGTTTTAAAATTACCCCTGGCGAAAAAATTATGTGAAAGTTTAATGTAAGTCAAAAGGGTGGGGGGCATTTGCTTAAATGTCACATGGGAGCAAAGGCTACCCAGGTCTTTTCTAGATAGTTCAACTAGCTGTTTACTCTTGAAAAAAAAGCTGCGGACTTAGTGCAGCTGCTTGTTAACATATAATTTTGTCAAGTGGAGATACAAATAATTTCTTTCTCTCTGATCGAACAGATCAGCCTAAACTTTTATGGCCTTGTGGGATACACGCTAAATTTGTATCTAACCCAGAACTTACTATCTCATAAATACTCCAGGTTCTGAAATGTTCTTTGAACTAGACATAACATCTTACTGGATGTCTACTAATTATGAGTTGAATAAAATCTTTTACATGTGATCATTTTACATTTGTGTGACAGACATGGTTTTCTCTTTTTGAAAATTATACTTTTGTTCCCCTGCCTCCAAAACAATCAGTATCAATGATAAAGATAAGACAATGATCAAAATAAGATTTCTTGTAAAAAGGAAGATTTAAGATAGGGTGAAAATTAAGAGAAATAAAGGGCCCATTCCATGAACAGGGAACGTTTCAATATGGAAGCAAGAGAATTTTGTCTGATCTGAGCTTTGCCACTAATAAAATTCTTAAGTTTTAGTAAGTGATTTAATTATTTTAGAACATCCCCTTTTTTAAAAAGGGGGATTTTAATACATGTAGCTTTGAATTTCAAGGAAATGGAGAGAATGAAATGTATCTCATGAATATTCATAACCAAAACCAAAATCCTACCAAAAAAAAAATAAAATAAAAAAAAGTAATGTCCTTGGTTGTAACAGAGCCAAAGGTATGAAAGTATTAAGCATAGTAGAAGTGGAATTTAATGGGCAATAAGTAAAAATTTAAAAATAAAGAAACAACAATGTCTTTCAAAGCCAGTACTAATTTATTGGATGCTGTCTTTTAAGTGTCTAAGATACAAAAACAAAACACAAAGGAAGAACAAAGAGTAAAAATAGCTTGTGGTTGTTGTCTTTAAGTTTTAAAGAATTTTACTTAACTTTCAAACAACACGAAAACTTTTCCCAGAACATAGTTTGTTTTTTTAACAAAAGTTTGAAATTTTAGCAATAAGTTCTGAAAAAAGCTTTTCTATTTGACAGAAAACTAATTTTATCCCTTGTGCATTTTTAGCAAGAAGAGGACACGTCATTATTTATGGGCATTATGTAATTATATTTTTTACATATGATAATAATATGACACTAGGTTTCCTGGTGAACATTTAAGGTGGTTTCTATTCAGAGCTATAGTCCATGAGGTCAGTTACGGGTGCCCAGGGCCAGTGTATGAGGCCAACTTAGAAATGAGGAAGTAGTAAGTTTCAATAGAGAATACGTCTCCATGGGAGGCAGAGAATTTGAAGCATGTGCGATATGTATTTTTTAAAAGATTAAGGGTAGTAAAATAATAAGGGCAAAATAAATAAATAAATAAATGAATAAACAGGCAAATAAATGAATTAAAATATTTAAAAAGCAGAGTGGTCATTTGTACACTCTTAGATTTACTAATGTCTTCATACATTTGTGTCAAATAAATTATGTTTCAAGAAAGATTTTCAGTGTCTGAAAAATACCTCTTTGTTGACTTCATACACGAAAAATTATCTGGCTGAGTATAGGATCTTTACCTCTAAATCTAATATGTGACATGATGGCCTACTGGCATTAAATGTTATATGGAGAACTATTAAACAACAAATGTTCCGAAAACAGGTAGACTTTTGCTATGGCAGCACTATTAATCTAGATGCAAGAGACTTAGAACCTCAGTAACTTTGAATGAAGGCCTGCTTTTAAAGAAGAGACTTGTCATTTGTTGAATGAAACAATTGGGCTAAATGATCCCTACAGAACATTCTGATTTCCAAACTTTATATTTTGACTATATTTTACATAGCTCCAGAATGCATTGAACATAGGTGGTATTGAGTAAATGTTTAATGAATAATGAATGGATATTGAAGAGGAATTTTTTTTTGAGAAGACCTGTGTTTTGCCATTCCCATTTGATTGGTAGAATTTTTTTTCTTTTTGGAGAGGGAGAGATTACATTGTATTTTCTCTCTTTCTTTTTCAATTTTATTTTATTGTGGTAAGAACACTTAGTATGAGATCCACTCTCTAGGCAAATTTTTAAGTGCACAATATATTTTTGTTGGCTATAAGTACAATGTTCTAAAGCAGATCTCTAGAGATTATTTATCTTGCTTAATGAAAATTTGATGCCCATTAATTAATAACTCGCTATTTCCGCATCATCCCAGCCCCTCGGCAACTACAATTCCACACTTTGATTCTATGAATTTGACTATTTTAGGTACTTCCTGTAAATGAAATCGTGCAGTATTTGTCCTTTAGTGACTAGTTTCTTTTACGTAGCATAAGGCCCTCAAGGTTCTTCCATGTTGTCGCATATTTCAGAACTTATTTTTTAAGGCTGTATAGTAATCTATTATATGTAAGAATGTATACTATTCATTTTATTCCATTCATCTGTCCATAGACACTTAGGTTGTTTTCACATCTCTTTGAGATCCTGATTTCAATTCTTTTGGATAAATATCTATAAGAAGCAGGACGGCTGAACCATATTGTAGTTCCATTTTTAATTTTTTGAGGAAGCTCCATACTGCTTTTCATAGGGGTTGCACCATTTTACATTCCCATCAACAGTATCTGAGGATTCCAATTTCTCTAAATTCTTGCCAACACTTATCTTTTTTCATTTTCATTTTAATTTTTTTATAATAGTCATCCCGACAAATTTGAGATGATATCTCGTTGTGGTTTTGATTTGCATTTCCATCATGAGTGGTGATGTTGAGCATTTTTTTCCACATACCTATTGGCCATTGCCTGTATGTTTGGAGAAATATCTATTCATGTCTTTAGCCCATTTTTAATTTTTTTTTTTGCACTACAGGTTTTATTTTTATTTTTTAATTTTTGCTATTGAGTTGTTGGAGTTTCTTATATAGTTTGGATATTAACCCTTTATCAAACATATAGTTTGCAAACATTTTCTCACATTCTGTAGGTTGCCTTTTCACTCTGTTGATTGTTTTCACTGATAGCAAAATTAATCTTGAGAAGGAAGAACAAAGCTAGTGGCATCATATTTCATGATTCCTTGATTTTAAAATATATTAGAAATCCACAGTAATCAAAACAGCATGGTACTGGAATAAACACAGACATAAAGACCAATGGAACAGGATAGAGAGCCCAGAAATAAACTCACATATATATGGTCAACTGATCTTTGACAAGGATACCAAGAATACACAATGGGAACAATCTCTTCAAAACATGGTGTGTGAAAACTGGATATCCACATGCAAAAGAATGAAATTGGACTCATCTTACACCACATGCAAAAGTCAACTCGAACTGGAATCAAGACTTCAATGTCAAAGTCCTAGAAGAAAACATAACGGAAAAGCTCCATGACAATGGTCTTGGCAATAATTTCATGGTTATGACACCAAATGTACAGACTTCAAAGCCAAAAATAAACAAGTGGGACTACATCAACCAGAAAGCTTCTGCATGCAAAGGAAAGAATCGACAGAATTCATGGTAGGTTTGATCCTTTGAAATTATGCAAGAACATCAAACTATAGTATAAGAAATGCATACTAGTGTTAAAATTGGGGTTAATGTATGAGAAATACTTCTTATTGACATTCAGGAGACTTCACTTTTTGATAATAGATAGATAAGGCTAAGAAAGATAAGGCAAAATAAAACTGAAAACACTTGTAATTTATTTTCTTCCAACCCATGGTATACTACATCATGGCATATCACTAGATGGTCGAGGTAAACTCCAATTCTGTTACTTATTAGTAAGACTATTTAACTTTTCTGAACCTCTGTCTCTTCATCTATGACATAGAGATAAGAAAATCTGCTTCTGATTAATATATATGTGAATTAATACAAAGAAGGGTCTAGTATATATCAGAGATATAAGAGGTGCTTAACAAATTACACTTACAAATTCTGTGAGGAGGTAGGGCAGGCATTATCATTAACATCTAATAGATAAGAAAACTGACATCATGTTGTGAGATTTTTAAAAGAAATATTGTGATGATATAAAATCCCAGCAATGATTGGGTTACAGGCTCTCGACTCCAAGTTCTTGGTGCTTCATTTTCCTGTAAAGAGTGAGAGAGATTATTATTGGGTATAAACTGACATTTTTAATCTTAATTTATTCAAATGTGTCAAGATGTCACAAAAAGGATTTAGACCATCAAATTGAAGTGAAAGTTTAATACTTTTATCGTTATAATTGTGCTTTATTCTGGATAGTGTAAAACATACTTGCAAAAATAGAATAATCACATATTTGTTTGAACTCATAAAGAGCAGGGTCAAAACAGGATACTAAGTAATTTAAGTCAAATATTAACAATATAGCTTAAAACATGACAAAAAGGAGAAATATTTAAAGCAACCAATAATGCACAGACAATTTTTTATGAGTCTGATTTCTATGTAGAAAATTAAATTAGATGGCATAGATTTAAGATTCTCAATTAAAAAGTAAGCATAAATGCAAATATCCTAAAAGTTTACAAAACTTAAGAATAAAAAAGAAACTTAGGCTACATCTACAAAATAAATAATGCACATACAGAAAGGAGCAGAGTAAAAAATGTACAAAAGTGGCCCAAGGCACTTTATTTAACGGTAAAAGCCTATTTTAAAAAATATAAAATACATCTTTTGTTTTCTTTAGTTTTTCATTTCTGGGGTTTTTATGTGTAATTTGTTAGTAGATGCAAAGTCCCCTCAAACAACAACAACAATAATAATAATAATAATAAAGTCCCTTGATGAAAATCAGAGTATATATTGAAAAATTATGTAAGTATATTCCTCCAGCATATTTTACTGGGGAGGTAGATATTAGTTCATATAGCCTGTATGTCTTTGTCATTACATATAACAGCAATAAGCTAGCTGAAGTGAAGAAACAAATCTATGTCCAAAATCATAAATAGAAGATGAACCGTAGGAGGTCTCATAGCTATTTAAAGAACTTCATGGTGGGCCGAGCCCGTGGCGCACTCAGTAGAGTGCTGCGCTGGGAGCGCGGCGACGCTCCCGCCGCGGGTTCGGATCCTATATAAGAATGACCAGTGCACTCACTGGCTGAGTGCCGGTCACGAAAAAACGACAAACAAAATAAAAAAAATAAAATTAAATTAAAAAAAATAAATAAATAAATAAAAATAAAAAATAAAAAAATAAAGAACTTCATGGGCTTTGGAAGTCATTCCATGTGTATAATAGTGTTTTGTCTCCCAAACACCCTGAAATTATTTTTAAAATGTTGACAGTTTCAAAAATGTTTTATTGACAAAACATACTTTAAATCTATGTTATCTTGTGGTACAGCAACAGAAAAAATATTTCTTATAAGTGTCTGTAAATAGTTGAAACTTATTGCCAGTTAAAGGCAGAAAAAGTGCTTGTACTTTACTATAGAATTGAGGGTATACTGGCATTACTGATAGAGAGTAGCTACTACAAGTGATTAATTTATGTCACTTTGGAAAGACCATATGCTAAAGCTTTGTGAAATGTGTTGCATAGGCATGGCTTGGAGGGTGAAAATAATTCTATGTTAAAAGCCTGAAGATGCTGGGTCAAATTTTCCTTGACTGTGTACTGCTCATATAACCTTAAGCAGGCTGCTTGATCTGTTGAGTTTCAGGGAAATATTCTGCTTGCCTGAAGGGCAAAACACCAAGGACCTTCTGAGGTGCCCTTGCTTCTCTGCTCTGCAATTCTATCTTTTTCCCCCCTAATTTTCCTAGGCTGAAGGGTTAGAAAATTTTGAATTTAGAAGATGTGGAACATCTGCTGTACGCTTCCCTTGTTTTGTTCTTGGGTCACCTTTAGTATCTGGGAGAAATCAAATCTAACATATTTTATATGGAGAAGGGAGATCTTTTTGCCATCTTTTTGGTTCCCAGAGAATGCCCAAGTTCCTGGATGCTGGAAGAAAAAAAAAAAAAATCATGTGAAAAGCTATTTTGCAGCACAGTAGGAATTCCTACTTCCAATGTGGGTTTATGATATGCCAGTCTCATATCTGCAAGCAGGGCAGACGCTGAAATAAGCCTCACAGATGGATTCTACCAAGAAAACTGCAAAGCTGCCATTAGAAAGGAAAGGATACTCTATGAGGCAAGTTGCATGGTCATGTTAGATAAAAATCAAGTCTTCTTTAGCCTTATGAAGAACATACAATGTGAGAAGCTCTGATTTATAAATGATCAAGCTTATGAACAAAATTCAAGATTTTTATTCTTCCAGATGGAAAATTATTACACAGGTATAAACCCTGGTAAGTGTATTATTTAATTTATATAAATATAAGATTTTTTAAAAATTTGGAGTGACAAAGATAACTCTAAATTTCTTAAATAATAAAACCATAGAATATGTGTGCTAGAACATAGTTTGTCAATCAAAGCACTATAAAATAGACGTTGATACATTTTAAAGCTTGTTCATGTTATGATATTTATCTTATTTCAAAATTTCTTTCATCCTTCATCTCTGCTGTTGTTAAAGGAAATTCCATATTTTACCTAATAACTTTTCTTAGCAAGATGTTTTGCCTGCTATTGGGCTCAAATTCTGTATGACCCCATGCAATACTGTGAGAAATATGTGTATGTATGTATATATATATATATATAATTTTTTTCCCCATGGTTCCCTGCTCATAACTTCCATAGCCCCTGTTCTTATATTCCCCCACCTCTTTATATTGGAGCTGGCCATAAAGATATTCTCTGACCTCCCTTGTCTGATTGTGGGTTATAAGATCCCCATTTCAGAAGGGGTCCTGTCCCATGCCTAAGAGGAAGGAATGCTGCACAGAGAGAGAGGACAAGAAGAATCTGGACAGGACTTGCTGGGTTTCCCCACTCAGTCTATTAGTATTAGATCACATCTTTTTTGTCTAATCACATTTCTACATTGTTATCCATGCTTGAATCATACCTATGCAATGAAACTTCCATAAAAATCCAAGAGCTCAGGTCCAGGGGGCTTCCAGATAGCTGAACATGTGGAGGTTCTGGAGGGTGGTTCACTCAGGAAGGGCGTGGAAACCTCCTGCCCCTTCTCCCATGCCCTATGCATCCTCTGTATCTTTTGTAATATTCTTTACAGTAAACTGGGAAATGTAATTATTTTCCTGAGGTCTGTGAACAGCTCTAGCAAATTAATTGAAAACAGGCAGTGTCATGGGAACCCCAATTTATAGCCAGTCAGTCAGAAGCACTGTGAGACAACCTGGCCTTGAGATTGGCATCAGAAGTTGGAGGCAGTCTTGTGGGACTGAGCCCTTAAACTGTGGTACAGGATGCTATCTCCAGGTAAATACTGTCAGAACTGAATGGGATTAGAGAACACATAGCTGGTGTCCATTGCAGAATTGATTGCTTGCTTGCTGGTGGGGAGAACTCTCCACAACATCTGGTCACAGAAGTCTTCTCTGTTGACTTTTGTGGTGTGAGAGCAGAGGAAAAACAGTTTGCTTTTTCCACACACCCGGTATGATTGTTTCCTTGGATCTCTATTAAGGTGACTTGAAGTAGAGCTAGTTTGATACATTCTGTAGAAGAGACCTTTATAAATCTGAGGACTATAATGAAATATTGTGCTTTAATGCATTCCTTACACCTAAAGGCACATATTTTCCCATTACCTAGGTAGTTCTTAATGAGGGAAATCATGCAGAAAAAATGATGACTTTTGAGAGTCAGATGGATGTTTTTGGTTATCAGCTGTGGTAAGTAGAGCAAAAGGTGAGAGAAAAATAATAGCTTTGCAGGTTGACTCATATAAAAATGTAGCTATTGCTTATCATAGAGAAACTTTAGGAAATCAAATTCAAATGTCTGGGAAGTATAGAGGAGGGTTTGAATTCTAATGGCATGAAAGGATGTTGCTAAGTGAAATCAACTGAGTGTCTAGCATACTTTATGGATTAAGAATTTGGCTCTTATGTCAGACTGTTTTGGCTCAAATCCTGGCTCCACTGGTTAATAATTGTGGTATCTTTTGCACAACAATACAAATTGTAAAGCTCAGTTTCCTTATATGTATAATGGAGATGATAATATATACCTTTAAGTGAGATAATGCATGTAAATTGCTCAATGCCATGCCTGGCACATAGTAAAAACCCAACAGATGCTGTTAGCATAGCACAGAACAGTCTCAGTGCTTAATCTCATGTTTCCTCACAACAATACAATGACTATCATCATTCTCCCCACAGTATCAGAAGCTGGGCCAGAGAGAGGTTAAGAACTTGCCAAAGGTCACAGAAACAGCACTTGGAGGGGTCAAAATTCTAACTCAGAATTCTCTATACATACTTTTAACTACTAGCTGTACACAGAAGCCACAGATTCACATGCCTGCAAGGGCCAGTCGGATAAGACCAGTATGTAAATAGTGAGATCAGTGGAGAGTGGGCTGCCTGTAATTCACTTTTTACATTTTTTTGACATTATGACATTATGCTGGTACAATAAAATAATTTTCATAGGCTCATTTGCAGCTCCTTCATATGAAAGTCAGTATCTGAAGATAAATTTACACTCTGGCTAGGCTGGTCCCCGAATAATAATGGAATGGTAGGTTCCTCTGTGTGTGTACTCTTGCCCCCACTTTAATGCCATTTCTAAAGCTTACACTCCCCATCTCATGGCCCCCAGCTGACCTGTCTTACCCATATGTGCCGAAAATAGTCTGACAAAAGAAATCTTAGCACTGAGTAAGTAATAGGGAGCATTCACCCTCCAGGAGATACTTGCTGTCTCTTCTTTTCTAATGGGTGGTCTTCTTTATTTTAATATCTTTGATCAATTTTATTACATAGAGGCAGGTATTCTGCAACTTTTCAAAGGTGAAATGGATGAGTGAGTGTTTGAAAAATAAATCAATGAAGACTAGAATAAGTAGATTTTATTTTTGACTGACTAACTGAGGGGTTTTCCCATCATCTCTGAAAATATATCACATTCTAATAGAATTTTGGAAAAAAAGCAGAAGAAAATCAAAATCCTGGATTCTAGACTTTCATCTTGTTTGAGTCGCTTTGTGAATGAGGACACATTTTTTGAGTTCTTTGGTCTATTTCCTCAACTATAATTAGAATGGTGTGGACAGTATAGTCTCTATTTTTTTTTTCTATTCTAAAATTCCCATATTCTGTGATTTCACCTTAGTCCTTTACCCTTCATCAAAATTCATTTTATGGTCACAAGTAGACTTCCAGGTGTCTTTGGAATAAATAGTAAGGTGGGAGTTAAAAATATAGGGGAAATGACTTAAATGGTCACATTTTTACCAAGCTCAATTAAATCTTGGAATATGTCTGTTGTGAGTGTTATATTTTATTTGTGCTGATTTATTTAGAATATTCTAGTTAAGTAGCATGATGTGTAAATATTGAAAAAAGTTCATTAACAATGTAGTCTGGTTATTTAACTTTTAATTTTAGAAGGAGTGATATTTAAAAACAGGTGATCTGATCTGTTAAGAATTAAACAACAGACATACCGCATTTAAATGAACACTGTATAAGACCTAGAAAGCTCAACAGTGTGTAGCCTTTTCTGTTACTTCAGTCCTTGAGGTCAAGAACTTGTTAGTATTGTAGAATTCTGCTTCTGGGAAGATCTAGTTTCTCCACCCAAACAGAAAGCTTGCTCTTCTTGCCAAAGGACATGGTGGTGCCTACTTTTGAGCCAGCCTTCACAGAAAGTGCTAGTTGGTGTATCATAGAGCAATGAGAGACTGTTTTTGAATTGTAAACAGACTTGGGCACTGTGCCTATTTGCTAATAAAAGTCTTTATATTGGTGTTATTACCAATATACAGTGTGATTGTTTTGTACATGACTTGCTTTCATTGCCAAACACCATCTGGTAGCAATGATGTGGGAGTGAACCATATTGCTGTGAACCAACCTCATTCACTGAAGGCTATTGATATTTACCCAAGATTTTGACCATCAAATTGAGTAAAGTCAGGTTAAGACAGTGTAACAAAGTCAAATATATTACTTGAAGAGTTCAGAGTTGCATATGATCACTTGAGATTAGAATCACCGGAAAAAGAGACTAGATATGTCCTCGGATAGATAAATAAGTTTCTATCAGTGGTATCAGTAGTAAAAAGATAAGGAAAAATACAGATTTAAGGAATGTGTGTGAATATCCTTTTCTTTCCTGAATCTTGTCTTCCCTCATTCAGAGTAGAATGAGACCTAATTGAGATGGTGTAATAGATTTGACCAGGCTAAAATAGAAAGAGATTTTTGTGGTCTATGCTATTCCTGATTATTCTTAATTAATTTAAACAATATGGTGTTTGTAAAGTTTAGTTCTCAATCCATTCATTCATTAAAAAATGTTTGCACCTACTTTTTAAGGGTCTAGGGATCAGCAGTGAATAAAACAGACAAAATTTTCTGACCTCATGAACCACAGATTCCAACGTGTGAGTGAAGGCAGAAAATGCATGCGCGCGCGCACACACACACGCACACACACACACACACACACACACACACACACAATATGTTCAATGGATATGAGAGCTACAGAGAAAAATAAAGACAGGGATAGGGCGTGTTGAAGGAAGGGAAGTCGCATGCAATTTTAAATAGTATAGTGAGGAAAGACATAATTGCTACAGTGACATTCGAGCAAAGACCTGAAGGAGGTGGGAGAGCAAGCCCTGTGAATGAGGAGAGTTCCAGGAGGAGGAAATAGCGTGCAGTGAAGGCACCAAGAAGGGATGTGCAACAAGAATTCCAGTACAGGTGGAGCTGAGCGAGCTAGGGGAAGGGTTGTAGGAGATTAGGTGAGAATGGGAGACCAACTTGCATGGGAACTTTTAGCTTTTTCAATGATTTTGGATTTTATTTTGCATGAAAAGGAAGCCCACTGGAAGGTTTTGAGCAGAGGAGTGAGAAACTAATATTTAAGATCCTTCCTGTTGTCGGATAGAGAATAGGTGGAAAGGGGCCAAGGGCAGAAGCAGGGAGATGAGTCTAGGAGGCAGAAAGGGTTCATGTAGGCAATACTGGTGGCTCACACCAAGGTGGTAGTAACGAAGGGTATGAGAAGTAGTTGGACTTTAGATATATTTAGAGGGTAGAGTTGTCAGGATTGGTTGACACACTAGATGTGGGATGTGCAAGAAAGAAACGAGTCCAAGATGACTCCAAAAGCTTTTGTCTGAGCATTTGCAAGATTCGAAATGCTGTTCATGTAAATGGAGAGAAGACCTCAGGAGCAACAGATTTTTGGGGAAAGATGAGGAGCTTATTTTCCAACATATTAAGTTTGGGGTGCTTATTAGACATGCAATTGGACACACTGAGTAGATGGTTGAATATACATGTCTGGAAATCAGGAGAGAGGTCTGAGCCGAAAAGATGTGTTTAGTTCATCAGCACATAGATAATATTAAGATGTTATGAAACTAGATGCAGTCACTTTAAGTGTGAATGTGAGCAGGAAAAGTTAAAAGTCCCCAGAATTGAGCCTTGAAGCACTCCAGAAAGTAAGAGACTAGGAGAGATAATGAGGAAAGCCAGGAAAGGGTAGAGTGAATGTGACATTTTAAGGAGGAAGGTGTGCTACATTCCACACCAGAGTTCCTACTCACTTCTTTCCTCTTTTACTTTTAAAAGTTAGTGTCTATTAAAAACATCATTTGGGAATTGAGATGATAACATGGAATATTTGGAATATTTGAAACTTAAGACCCCTAAATCAACAAACTGGCTCTGGCAAGTGGGGGTTTCTATATTTATAAAAATGTTTTGTGTTTGAGGGAGTCATGAAACTTAACCACCTGAGCAACTAAAATGTTGGTCATTTTAAACCATTTTCATTTTTTCTCTCTTTTCTTGGAAGGCAGATTTCTGTAATATTTATGTTAGGTCAGCTGTATAGATCTCTATGCCCTCAGTCAGAGAGCTCTGGAAATTACAGTTTGCTGAGCACCTGGGATGTGGGGTTGACAGGCTGACAACTGTGAAAAGTGACAAGAAGCCCTGCAATAGTAAATGTTTCTTCACACGCACTACCTAAGGGCTGAACATATGTTTCTCTAGTGATGAAATGCATTTGTCCTACCCTTATAGTAACTGTTTCTAAAATGTTCATCAGTAAGAATTGTGAAGAAAGAATTTCAACATTTTCATCAAGAATTGGGGCATAAACCAGGAAAGGACAATAAGAGAATATCTTATTTTAAAAAATATTTTATTGTGACAATGTTCAAGTATACAGATAAGTTTAAAGTATTTTACAGTGGATACCTATATATCCAATGCCTATATTTTACCAATAGATTTTTATTATAACTGTCTTATCACATCTCTATACAATCTTCTATCTGTTCATCTCTCTCTCTCTCTCTCTCTCTCTTTTTGGGGGGGTGCATTTCAAACTAAATTACCACCAACATTAGTTTTTTCCTAAATACTGCAGCATGTATATCAATATATTTATAGTCTTTCTTTCCTTTATATACAATGAAATGCATCTCAAACGTGCATTTACTGAGTTTTGCAACCTGAACCCCTATCAAAATATAAAACTTTACCATGACATTACCGTCATCCAGAAAGTTCATTCTTCACTCCACCCCAAAGCAGCCTCTGTTCTGATCTTATTACAGCATAGATTAATTTAGCGTGTTTTAGAACTTTGTTGACATGGAATTATGCAGTATTTTTTTGTTTGTGTGAGGCATCTTTCATTAAATATGTTGTTGAAAAATATATTATTTGAAGACAGAGGAGCTCTAATAAGGAAGCCAAAAGATTAATATATTTAATGCTAACAGACCCAGTCAAATGAATGGTTAAACAAGAGAGTCACAGAAATGGAAAGATGGATTCTCCTGTCTGTAGCTTTCAGAGTAACATTTGTGTGTGTATTTCTGTGAGTAAAATCATCTTGGTATGCAAATACTCATTCTGTCTAAAAAGAGCAGGTTAGAAAGAGAACTGATATTTATGGACCACCGAATTAGCACAAGATATACGATGTGTACTATTTTATTTAAACTTCATACTTCAAGAAAGACATTATCTTCGTTGTACAGATGAGCCCTACTATACTTTGCTGTTTTCAGAGCTTTCTTCCACCCAGGATTTACAGGGTAATACGTGCTTCCCAATGGTAAGCTGCCAGGCCTAGCTAGCCTTTCTTACCTTCTCATTGCTTTTCCGGTTACCGCATTTTCTGAAGTCTTGCTCCAGATTAGGTGACAACTACTCTGTTTAACTGTCATACTTAATGTCCTACAAATGAAAGTATCCTAATATTTGCTTCCCATGCTAGATAATATAAAAGGGCACTTCAAAAAGTTCATAGACAAATAGAATTAAAAGAGAAATAATATGAATCTTTTCATAAACTTTTAAAAGTACCCTCATATTTATTTTGTAGCAAGGCCTTGGGAGACAGAATATCTTTATCTGAAGGAGAAACTCAATGAAAAAAAATTCAGTTGCTCCTTTAGATAGGTTGAAATATATTGCAAAAGGAAGGAATTTGTACATTTCAAATATGTATATTTATTAGTCTTGTAACACTTCGTAGACTGTTGCTCATAGTTTCTGACTTATGATTGTTTCCATATCCACAACTAGGATTCAGGTATTGCTGATTTGGTTGAAGACCATAAACAAGAGTTCCAGAACCTTCAGACCTGCTCAAGTTGTCCAATAAAGGCATATTTAGTATCTACATAAACAATAAATCCAGGACTTGGACTCTTTATTCCTAGACCTCTTTACTTTCAGTAAATTAATTTTCTTTATTCCACCCCTCTCAACTGTGGTCATATTCTCGGTCAATACAGTCAATTCATAACTAACAGACTTTGGTTTCAAGAATCCTACCTGCTGGGCCGAGCCTGTGGCGCACTCGGGAGAGTGTGCTGCTGGGAGCGCAGTGACGCTCCCGCCATGGGTTCGGATCCTATATAGGAATGGCCGGTGCACTCACTGGCTGAGTACCGGTCACAAAAGAAGACAAAAAAAAAAAAAAAAAAAAAAAGAATCCTACCTGCTAACTACCATCTTTTATCCATTCAGCTCTGTCTATTTCCCTCATCCCACAAGACCTTCAAGTTATTGCTTCTAAAACTTTTTTTCTAATCATTTTTCACACCATTATCCTCATCCACTTCAAGGAACATAGTCTGTACTTACAACCACTCCCCTATACTTGTCTGGCAGATGCCCAACCCTGGTTAAAAAAAAATGCAGCTATCCACTTACTTCATGCCCCTCTATCTCCAGCACTCAGAAAATGTTCTAGCAACATCTAAGAGCTCTATAAATATTTGATGAAGAGTAATGTATGGTTGAATAAGTAGAAATATGGAATATATAAGGTTTATCTTGAATTTTAAATTTTCTTCAGGACGTTCAAAACTACTCAGGATGATATGGAAGTTTCCAGATACTACCAAGCAGTACCCTATGGTCTGGTTTTTTTTTTTTTTTTTTTTGGTGCACCTTCCAACTGCAGTGTCATTCTACACGGACTGCTGCCAATGGCTCTGAGATGCAACACACTGGAAGCTCCTAGAGACCACCCCTTTGCAGTTGGCAGTTACTCAGCATCCCAGGGGGTTCCTCTCAGCAGTTTGTCTCACTGCTATTGGCAATATCTTAAAGAAATATTTTGTGCTCATAATAGTGACAGTTCCAGGAAATTCCTGGTAAAAACATATGGTGATCCTGGTGTCCATCCAGGACCGCTTCTCTCCTCACAGATCTTCTGGCTACATTACATCAGCACAGTTCAGTGTCCCATAAGGGCAGCTCCAGCTTTTTTCAAAGGCAAGTGATTTTTCAATATTTCGCTTTTCAAGAAAATTCTTTAAGTTCTCCAGAGTGCTATAAGTGAAGCAGTGAACACTGTAGCAAAAAACAAGCCACATTCCTTATCTGTATCAATTTCTATTGGTTGTAAGCTACCCTGTTTACAGTATTTTGTTTTTAGCAGCCTGAACGGATTAAGACATCTAACATTGCATTAGGGTCAATCACAAAAAGAAACTTTGAATAAGATTAAGGTTTCTTACCATGCCTTTACATTTTTAGTCTCTTCTTTTTTTTTACATGAAATCCTTCAGTTCTCTGATGCCTTTACTCACTCACCTTTCTCACTGGATGGGGAGTACAAAATTTGAGGTTCAATATTTCCCCTTAGAGTAGTATTTTCAGTTTAATTGGAGACAGTGTCTTAGCCAAAGGAAATGGAGCTCTGCAGCCCTAATGTTCAGAGAAGGGTGTGTGTGTGTGTGTAATGAGATAACGAAGGGACCCATCGAATCTTCCATATACATTTCAATCTATTTATTCTTAAGATCAGCACTGACTGATCTTGGTTTTGCTGCTGAAAGATAAAGAAAAATAGAGGTTCTAAGTCTGATAGAAGTGAGGGAGGAAAGTTACTTAAAAATAATGAAAGCTGCTCAGTATAAAGAAGCACAGAAACTTGTTAACAATGTGGTGAAAGTCTCCACTTTACACATACTTGTGCATTTTGGAGGTGTAAATATTTTCAGACTGCAACTTAAGAGCATGTGTAATTAACACAAAATGTATAATCTTTGCTTACTAGAGAAGGAAGTCACATAAACTTGGGCTAGTATCAGCTTTCTGTACATTAACCAGTAAATTGAAAGATTAAATTACGTAAACTGATTTAGATTCTTCTCTTAACTCTTATGCACCTTTAGTATGTTAGTGTTCACTAATTAATAAATTAGACACAAGTTAGTTTAAATCAAGTAAATGGCTCACATAGTCATATAATTTTAAAACCTTAACTACCTTGCTGGTTTTCAGGCAGCGATGCAAAGGAATAGATAGAATAAATAAAGTGATGACTAGAAAAATAGCCAAGAATATTTTGCTACTACATTGTTGTAAAGAAAATTATGTTAATATTATATATTAAATGATTTTTATAGACCTAAAACCCTTTTTTTTCCCCTTCTAACTTAAAAAAAAAATAAGACCTTTTGTGGGTTCCCGAAAAAGTATTGTGAGCAATTGGCATTGTGCTTCTGGGACCAATGGGTAAGTTTTCCCTGACTATCATAACTTTTAAAGCTGCAGTGCTATGATTTTTTTTCAAATCTCTTAAACATGCAAAGTTCTTTTACTGCTCTGTTTATTGTGCATTTAATGCTTTGTGTTCTTCTCAGTGGGTGGCAAATGCCTACTCAGCCTTGGAATCTCACCTCAAAATTATTTCCTCGGTGAAGTTTTTCCTGATTCCCCAGGTAGAATTAGTGACACCAAGATGTTTCCTAGGTACTTTGTACATAAGTTTATAGCATTGGAAAGGAAACTTATCATTCTACATAACCTTTTAACATCACTTACCATATTTCCCCCCCTTTTAAAATAGTCTTACTTTTCAGAGAAGTTTTAGGTTCACTGTAAAATTGAGTGAAAAGTAGAGAGATTTTCCATATATACTCTGCCCCTACACATACACAGCCTCCCTAATTACCAACATTCCCCACCAGAATGGTGCATTTATTACAATTGATAAACTTACAATGACATATCATTATTACCCCAAATCCATAGTTTACATTAGGGTTCACTCTTGGTGTTATATATTCTGTGGGTTTGGACAAATTCATAATGGCGTATATCCACTATTACAGTATCATACAGAATAGACTCACTGTCCCCCAAATCCTCTGTGCTCTGCCTATTCATCTCTCCCTCTCTCGGCCCCTAGCAACCACTGATCTTTTCATGATCTCCTAGTTTTAGTTTTCCAGAGGTCATATAGTTGAGATCATATAGTACATAACCTTTTCAGATTAACTTCTTTCACTTAGTAATTAATTTATGTTTAAGGTTCTTCTATGTCTTTTATTGTCATAATAGCTCATTTATTTTTAGAGTTGAATAATATTCCGTTCTCTGGCTGTACCACATGATGTATCCATTCATCTACAGAAGAACATCTTGGGTGCTTTCAAGTCTTGGCAATTATGAATAAACCTGCTGTAAACATCAGTTTGCAGGCTTTTGTGTGGACATGTTTTCAACTCCTTTGAGAAAATATCAAGGCGTGTCCTTTCTGGGTCTTATAGTAAGAGGTTGTTTAGTTTTGAAAGAAACTGCCAAACTGCCTTTCAAAATATCTGTACCATTTTGCATTCTCACAAGCAATGAATGAGTGTTTTTGGTGCTCCACATCCTCACCAGCTTTTCATGTTGTCAATGTTGAAGATTTTGGCCATTCTGATAGGGGTGTAATTGTATCTCATTCTTTTGGTTTGCATTTCTCTAATGACATATGATGTGGACGTTTTTATATACTTATTTTCAATCTGTGTATCTTCTTTGATGAGGTGTCTGTTAAGGTCTTTGGCCCATTTTTTAATCGGATTGTTTTCCTACCATTGAATTTTAAGAATTCTTTGTATATTTTGATTACAAGTGTCCTTTATTGGATATGCTTTTTGCCAATATTTTCTCTCAGTTTGTGGCTTGTCTTCTTCTTTTCTTGACATTGTTTTTCAGAGAGAAAGTTTTTAACTTTAACAAAGTCCAGTTTATTAATTATTTCTGTCATGAATCATGCTTTTGGTACTGTATCTAAACACTTTCACAATATTCAGGGTCATCTAGGTTTTATTCCATATATCTTCTAGGAGTCTTATAGTTTTGAGTTTTACATTTAGATCTATGATCCATGTTGAGTTAATTTTTGTGAAGTGTGCAAGGTCACTGTCTAATTTCACTGGGTTTATTTATTTATTTATTTATTTGCTTGTGGATGTCTAGTTGTTCCAGAATCTTTTACTGAAAAGAGCATTTTTTCTCTGTTGAATTGCATTTGTTTCTTTGCCAAACATCAGAAGACCATTTTTATGTGGGTCTATTTCTGGGCTCACTTTTCTCTTCCATTGATCTATTTGTCTATTTTTCACTAGTACCACACTGTCTTGATTACCATCAGTTTATGATAAGTCTTAAAGTCAGGTAGTATAAGTCCTCAGCTTTGTTTTTTCCTTTAATATTGTGTTGACTATTCGTGGTCTTTAATCACTCCATAGAAACTCTAAAATCAGTTTGGCAATATAGAAAAAATAATTTGCTAGGATTTTGATTAGGATTACATTAAATCTATAGCTATAACTCAATTTGGGAAGACCCAATATTTTGACAATATTGAGGTCTCCTATCCAAGAACATAAAGTATCATTCAATTTATTTAGTTATTCCTCGATTTCTTTCATCAGAGCTTTATAGTTATTCTCATAGATTTTAGGTATGAATTTATATTTTGTTAAATTTATGCCTAAGTATTTCACTTACTTGGTGTTATGTAAATGGTATTGTGTTTTGAATTTTGATTTCACTTTTTCATTCTTAATATATATGAAAGTGGTTGTCTTTTGTATATTAACCTATTGGCCTTGTATCCCACAATCTTAGTATAACTTTTATTTGTTTCAAGGAATTATCTGTTTCTTTTGATTATGATTCTTTCAGGTTTTCTACATCAACAATTATGGCATCTGTAAACAAAGAGATATTTATTATTATAAAGAGATTAATATTTCCTTCCAAATTTTTCATTTTCTTGTCTTATTGCATTAGCTAAGACTTCCAATATGATGTTGAAAAGGGCTTGTGAGATGGGACGTCCTTATCTTTTTCCTGATCATAGTGGGAAAGTTTCTAGTGTTTTTACTATTAAGTATGATGCTAGCTGTAGATTTTTTATATGTGTTCTTTATCGAGTTGGGAAAATTTCCCTTTATTCCTAGTTGGATAAGAATTTTTGTCACAACTGGGTGTAAAATTTTGCCAGATGATTTTTTGAACCTATTGATATAATCATCTAATTTTTCTTCTTTAGCCTGTTGATGTAGTGAATTATGTTAATTGATTTTTAAATGTTTAACCAGCCTTGCATACTTGTATAAACATCACTGGTCATGGTGCATAATACATCGTGGAATTTTTATAGATTGTGGGATTTGATTTGCTAAAATCTTTGGAGGATTTTTGCATCTATGTTTATGACAGATATTGGTCTGCAGTTTTCTTTCTTTATAATATTTTTATCTGTTTTTTGGTATTAGGGTAATGTTGGCATCATAAAATGAGTTAGAAGATATTTCCTCTGCTTGTATGTTCTGAAAGAGATTGTAAAGAATTGCTGTAATTTCTTCTTTAAACATCTGGTAGAATTCACCAGTGAACATATCTGAGCCTGGTGCTTTCTGATTTGGAAGGTTATTGATTATCAATTTAATTTCCCTGTGATGGTATTTCTCTAGACATAGTCCTATTCAGATTGTCTATTTTTTCTTATGTGAGTTTTAGAAGATTGTGTCTTTTAAGGAATTGGTCTGTTTCATCTAGGTTATCCAAATTGTGGGCATAGAGATTTTCATTGTAATTTTTTATCCTTTTAATGTCCCTGGGATCTGTAGTGATATCCCATCTTTTATTTCTGACATTATTAATTTGTCTAAATCTATAAGATAGAGGCTTATAGATTTTGTTAATCATTCCAAAAAACTTCTTTTTGTTTTGTTTATATTCTATATTAATTTTCTATTTTCAATTTCATTGATTCCTTCTCTAATTTTATTATTTCTTTATTATGCTTACTTTGGATTTAATTTACTCTTTCTTTTCTAGTTTTCTAAAGTAGATGCTTAGATGAATAAGTTTAGGTCTTCCTTCTTTTCTAATATATGAATTCAATGCTACATATTTCTTTCTAAGCACTGTTTTCACTTATTTCCACAAATTTTGACAAGTTTGTTTTTATTTCCAGTCAATTCAGGATGTAGTTTTTAATTTCTTTTGACATTTCTTCTTATCCTATGTGTTAATTAGAAGTGTGTTGTTTAATCTTCAAGTATTTGGGTATTTTTTACCTGTCTTTCTTTTATTGATTTATAGTTTAATTCCATTGTTGTCTGAGAGCAGACATTGCATAATTTCTAGTCTTTCACATTTTTAAGGTGTTTTATAGAAAATAATGTGGTGTATTTTAGTGTGTGTTAATTGTAATTTTGAGAAAAATCTGAATTTTGCTGTTATTGAATGAACTAGTTTATAGATGCTAATTATATCGAGTTGATTGATAATGCTATTGAGTTAAACTATGTTCTTACTGATTTTCTGCCTGCTTGATCTGTTCATTTCTCCTAGAGGAGTGTTAAAGTCTTCACCTAAAGTGTGAATTCATCTATGTCTCCTTGCAATTCTGTCATTTTTTGCCTCATTTATTTTGGGGTTGTGTTATTATATGCACACACATAAGGTTTGTTATGTCTTCTTTGAGAATCAGCACCTTTATTATTATGTATTACCACTCTTTATCTCTGATAATTTTCCTTGCTCTGAAGTCTATTCTGTCTAAAATGAATATAGCCATTCTTGCTTTCTTTTGCTTCATGTTAGCCCGATGTATCTTTCTCCATACTTCACTTTTTATTATGTTTCTTCATATTTAAAGTGGGTTTCTTGTAGACAATATACAGTTGGGTCTTGTTTTTTTGATCCACTCTGAGCATTTCAGTCTTTTAATTAGTGTATTTAGATTAATTAAAAGCAATTGACAATTAAAGTGATTATTGATATTGTATTATGTCAACCATATTTGTTACTGTTTTCTTTTCATTTCCTTTGTTCTTTGTTTCAATTTTTGTTTTCCATTTGTTTTATGCCATTTTTTGTTTTATTTGAATGTTTTATGTGACTCCATTTTCTCTCCTTTCTTAATATATCAATCATATGCCTTTTTGTCCTTTTTTTTTTTTTTTTTTTTTGTATATGTGCACATATAGAAAGTGTAGAAAGTGTGCTCATTTAATACCGGGCATTAGCATAATGCTTCATAGCTTTACAAAGCATTTTCACATTTCTCTTTTTTTTTTTTTTTTTTTTAAATTTTGTCGATATACATTGTGGCTGATTATTGCTCCCCATCACCAAAACCTCCCTCCATTCTCCCTCTCCCCTTCCCCCCCAACAATGTCCTTTCTGTTTGCTTGTCATATCAACTTCAAGTAATTGTGGTTGTTATATCTTCTTCCCCCCTGTTTTTTTTTGTGTGTGTGTGAATTTATATATTAATTTTTAGCTCCCACCAATAAGTGAGAACATGTGGTATTTCTCTTTCTGTGCCTGACTTGTTTCACTTAATATAATTCTCTCAAGGTCCATCCATGTTGTTGCAAATGGCAGTATTTCATTCGTTTTTATAGCTGAGTAGTATTCCATTGTGTAGATGTACCACATTTTCCGTATCCACTCATCTGATGATGGACATTTGGGCTGGTTCCAACTCTTGGCTATTGTAAAGAGTGCTGCGATGAACATTGGGGAACAGGTATACCTTCGACTTGATGATTTCCATTCCTCTGGGTATATTCCCAACAGTGGGATAGCTGGGTCGTATGGTAGATCCACCTGCAATTGTTTGAGGAACCTCCATACCATTTTCCATAGAGGCTGCACCATTTTGCAGTCCCACCAACAGTGTATGAGAGTTCCTTTTTCTCCGCAACCTCGCCAGCATTTATCGTTCATAGTCTTTTGGATTTTAGCCATCCTAACTGGGGTGAGATGGTATCTCAGTGTGGTTTTGATTTGCATTTCCCGGATGCTGAGTGATGTTGAGCATTTTTTCATATGTCTGTTGGCCATTTGTATATCTTCCTTAGAGAAATGCCTACTTAGCTCTTTTGCCCATTTTTTAATTGGGTTGCTTGTTTTTTTCTTGTAAAGTTGTTTGAGTTCCTTATATATTCTGGATATTAATCCTTTGTCAGATGTATATTTTGCAAATATTTTCTCCCACTCTGTTAGTTGTCTTTTAACTCTGTTAATTGTTTCTTTTGCTGTGTAGAAGCTTTTTAGTTTGATATAATCCCATTTGTTTATTTTTCCTTTGGTTGCCTGTGCTTTTGGGGTCGTATTCATGAAGTCTGTGCCCAGTCCTATTTCCTGAAGTGTTTCTCCTATGTTTTCTTTAAGAAGTTTTATTGTTTCAGGATGTATATTTAAATCCTTAATCCATTTTGAGTTGATTTTAGTATACGGTGAGAGGTATGGGTCTAGTTTCATTCTCCTGCATATGGATATCCAGTTATCCCAGCACCATTTGCTGAAGAGGCAGTCCCTTCCCCAGTGAATAGGCTTGGTGCCTTTGTCAAAGATCAGATGGAAGTAAGTGTGTGGGTTGATTTCTGGATTCTCTATTCTATTCCATTGGTCAGTGTGTCTGTTTTTATGCCAGTACCATACTGTTTTGGTTATTATAGCTTTGTAGTATAGCTTAAAGTCAGGTAGTGTTATGCCTCCAGCTTTATTTTTTTTGCTGAGCATTGCTTTGGCTATTCGTGGTCTTTTATTGTTCCATATAAATGTCTGGATAGTTTTTCCATTTCTGAGAAAAATGTCTTTGGAATTTTGATGGGGATTGCATTGAATTTGTATATCACTTTGGGTAGTATGGACATTTTCACTATGTTGATTCTTCCAATCCAAGAGCATGGGATATCTTTCCATCTTCTTGTATCCTCTCTAATTTCTCTCAGCAGTGGTTTGTAGTTCTCATTATAGAGATTTTTCACCTCCTTGTTTAACTCAATTCCTAAGTATTTTATTTTTTTGGTGGCTATTGTAAATGGGCAGGCTTTCTTGATTTCTCGTTCTGCCTGTTGACTATTGGAGAAAAGAAATGCTATTGATTTTTGTGTGTTGATTTTGTATCCTGCTACTGTGCTGAAGTCATTTATCAATTCCAGCAGTTTTTTTGTAGAGGTTTTAGGCTGTTCGATATATAGGATCATGTCATCTTCAAACAGGGACAGTTTGACTTCATCTTTTTGTCCTTTTTTAAAATGATTGCCCTGAGTTTACAATATACATTTACAACTAATCGAAATTCACTTTCAAATAACACTACACTATTTCACAGGTAGAGCAGATACTTTGTAATGACAATGTATTTCTAATTTTACCCTATTATCTCTTATATTAATGTCATATTTTTTTCAACTTATACACATGCTATATCCATTGCTTAAATTGTTATTATTATTATTTTAACACACTATTATCTGATAAGTCAATTAAGAATAACAAAGTTTTTATTTTGCTTTTACTTATTTCTTCTCTCATGCTTTTCTTTTCTTGTGTATCCATGTTTCTGACCAGTATAATTTTCCTTCTCTCTGAAAAACTTCTTTTAGCATTTCTTGCAGGCAGGTCTGCTGGCAACAAATTCTCTCAGTTTTCGTTTGTCTGAGAAAGTGTTTATTTCTACTTTATTTTTTAAAGGATAATTTCACAGGATATAGCATTCTAGGTGATGGTGGATGTTGCTATTGTTTTTTCTCTCAACACTTTAAGTATTTTACTTCACTTTCTTTTTGCTTGTACAGTTTCTGAGGAAAAGTCAGTTTAATTCTTATCTTTGCTTATCTATAGGTAGGGCAATTATTTCCTTCTGGTTTCTTTCAAGATGTTTTCTTGTCTTTGATTTTTCTGCAGTTTGTATATAACATGCTTAGGAATAGCCATTTATCCTGCCAGATGTTCTCTGAACTTCTCAGCTCTGTGGTTTGGTATCTAACATTGATTGGGGAAAATTCTCATTCTTTCAGATATTGGTTCTCTTCCTTTCTCTCTTTCTTTCTTCCTTTTCTTTTATAGGATAACCATTACACATATGTTATGCCTGTTTTGTTATTCCACAGTTCTTCAGTATTCTGTTGGCACAAAAATAATGTGTGCCAATTCTTAAAATAAATCCCTTCATATATACATCCTGTTGGTACTATTTCTCTAGAGAACCCAGATGAATGCAGTTGCCTCCTGTAGTCTTACTTCTCAGACCTGTTCCTACTGAGCCTCCAGCAATTCATCAATTACAGTTCAGGTTTTCCTACCCCTGTACTGGTTCCCACAAATATTTCTGTTTGTGGGTTTCTTCTTCACTGAGCTGTGATTTTCTATATTCTCATGACTGTCTGTCCAAATCTGGGGGCAGCAGTTTGCCTTGTAACCTCACTTTTCTGATAGATTTAACAATTGTTGATTTTTCAGTGTGTTCAGCTCTTAGCTTGTTGTTAGGACAGAGTGGTGGCTTCCAAGTTCCTTATGTGCTGAGCCGGAAACCAGAGTCTTCCACATTTGTTTTTTAATAAATTCTTTATTTTGGAATAATTTTTGAATTATAGTAAAATTGCAAAGATAGTGGAGTTTTCACATACCCTTCACCTAGTTTTAGTTTCCCATAATGTTATCATCTTACATTATTGTAGTACCTTTATCAAATCTAAGAAGCCAACATTAATACGTTAATATTAAATAAACTCCAGATTTTATTCTGACTTCATCAGTTTTTCCAATAATTTATTCTTCTTTTCCATTTCAGAATTTCACATTTCATTTTGCTATGATGTTCTTTGATGTCCTCTGGTCTGTGAAAGTTTCTCAGGGTTTTTCTTGGTTTTCATGATCTTGATGGTTTTGATGAGGAATTGTGAAGCATTTTGTAGACTGCCCCCCAATTTGTATTTGTCTCTTGTCTTTGTTTTTTTTTTTTTTTTTTGGAAAGAATAATACAGAGATGAAGGGTCTTCTCATCACATACCTGGGTAGGGTAGCATGTTAATTTATGGTCACAAATCTGCATGCTTTTATTCTTGAGGATATGGTCCTATGTGAAACTGACCACACTTGTACCTCCATAGTACACAGAACAATGCCTAAAATGTACTAAGTGTCCACTGATATACTTTGTTTTGTAGTACGTTGTTTAGTTGACTTTCTCCCTTTCTTGATAAAGAGCCTTTTAAAACTAGAGCTATGTCTTGTTCATTTGTTTCTTTATTCCCTCAGCACTGAGCTCAGTGCCTACTGTAAATAAATGTTAAATAAAGGTTTTCAAATTTATATTAAATAATTTAAATTTTTTGTAGCTATTTTCAAGGGCCTGCCAGATTTAATGTTTTCACACAAAATGTTGTTGGTGAATCACAGAATCCTTTGCTTTAGCTGATAAATTGTTATTTTCATGGGAAATACAAATGAGACTCAAATTAATGCTCTTTCCTGTTTATGGACATTAGTCCAACTTGATCTTTATATAACACAGACTTACTGAAGATGTTATTTAAGCCCTGTCTTTAAATGGTGCCCTGAGGGTCTATACTGGGATTTCTTATTCATTAGATGTTAATTCATTTTACTAGCAGACACTCTGAGTATTCTTGGCTTAAGTTGAACTTGGCCTAGCAATTTATGACATTGGGAACTAATATAATAGTAGTGAAAGCAATACAAAATGACTCCAAATTGGATAATTGATAAAGATAATAAATAGGGTTGTCAGAAAGAAAAAAAGCACAACCTAAATGAGTTCAACAGGGGAATATCAGCATAAACAATGAAACATTCATATAATGGACCATTAAACAATCATTAACATTTTTGCTTAAAATGAATTTTTACTGGCTTGTGTAAGTTTTCTCTTTTTAATCAGATGCATAATATTTACAAGGAAAAAATGTTAGCACAGACCTGCAAAAGTAGAACAAGTAGGATACTCCAAATTTTATCCATTCTTTTCTCTGTTTGTATAGGTGGTATTTAAGAGAGACATGCGCCAGCCTGTGGCTCACTCGGGAGAGTGTGGTGCTGATAACACCAAGGCCACAGGTGGTGTTATTAAACATCCTGGACATACCTCCCTTTGGGGAGAAGGTGTCTTTTGAGCATGTGCTCACCCTTCTCCACTCCTTGATCAAAGAATAAAGCTTCTGCTCTGCTTTACTGAACCTGGTATCATTATATTGATAAGAGACTCCAGACAGGGGACCCTCCATTAAGGTCAGTAGTAGTATTATCGATCTCATTCTGCCAATGAGAAAACTGATAGGATAGACTTTCCAAAGGCCACACAATAAATGACAGTAATTAAAACCAAGGACTTTAGGTCTAATAGCCCAAGGCTTTTCCAAAAAACTAGCTATACTTGCTCTTGAGACTATACCTCCCTGTCCCCGTATCCTCACTGGAAATGCTTTTTCTACATATTAATGTAATCTGTTGGGAAAGACCTGTGTCTCAGTGTAGTGAGCTAAAGATAGTGAGTCTAGCTCATGATTATTTAACCTCTTATCCCATCTCTCAGCCATTCTCTTCACTTTTTATGCAGCTAAGACATCATGGGAGAGCATGTAAACATGGGCTCTGAGGACAGATTTAAGTCAGGTGAGGCTCCACTATTTGGTACAAATTTGCTTAAAAATTTCAGCCTTAACTTCCTGTTTTGTGAAGTGCAAGTAATGATGTCCTTTCAGAGTTCACCTTTGTGAAGAGTGCATAAGAGGAATCATAAAATGCCTCATGCACACTTGACACAAGCATTTAGGGTACTTGTATTTTTTCCTTTTGTTGCTGAAACAAATTATCAAAAACTTACTTGCTTAAAACAACACAAATTTATTATTTTACCTTTCTGGAGGTCAAAAGTTCCATGTGGGTGTCACAGGAGCTAAAATCAAGGTGCTGGCAGAGCTCTTCTCCTTCTGGAGGCTTTGGGGGCAACAGGTTCCTTGTCTTTTCCAGCTTAATTGGCTTGTGGTACCTTTCAACAATGGTATCACTTCAACTTCTGCTTTCAGCATCGTATCTCCTTCTCAGGCTCTCTGTCTCTCTCATCCTTTATTAGGACGTGCATGATTACACTGAGTTCACCCATATAATCCAAGCTAATGTATCTCTCCATAACTAGATCCTTAATTTAATCACATATGCAAAGTCTTTTTATTTTTTATTTTTTTGCCATGTGTGGATAATTCATAGGTTCCCGTGATTAGTGTGTGGATAACTTTGAGGCCAGCCTTTTCCTTCCTCCTAAAACACAAGTCAGGTGTTATCATTTTTCATCTTAAAAATTACACACACACACACACACACACAATGCATTTCTAATACCTACAGACTTAAAACTCAACTATTTAGCATAACATCTGAGACCTTCCATGATTCAGCTCATCTATTCTTTCCTAATTCAGCTCTGATTTTCCTCACCCACCCATCCCAGCTTTTATTCTGCCTATACCAGCCTGCATGTTCTCTCAACACCAGCTCCCAGGCCTTTGCCCATATTGTTTCCTGAGACTAGAATTGCCCTCTCTTTTTTTGCCCCACATATGAGGTGGTCTTCAAAAAGTTCATGAAAAGATTTGTATTATCTTCTAATTCTACTTTTCCATGAACTTTTTGAAAATACCCTGGAATATGGCCTTCAAGATTTAGGTCCAATTCTTCTTTTTTAATAAAAACTTTTCTGTTTACTCCAGCTGAAAAGAATTACTCACTCCTCATCATGGACACAAGTCCTTTCCCTCTCTATCCCCATACTTATCTTGTTTTCCTTTGCATACACCTGTCTCCAGGGCCACCACTACATTGGGAAGAAAGTCTGCCTTTACCTTTCAGTGAGAGAGCCACAAAATGGTCGGTATGGTTCTAATCCTATTGCAATTTTAGCATCCCCAGCACTTTGAAAATTTATCCTCTCTATTTTTGGAAGACCCATGAGGATGTCTAATATCTGTTCATTCAAGCAATCTCTGACTATCCATTTAGCATCCACCATTTTCTTTCTCATCATTAATTCTTCAGAGATCTGGTATTGAGGTTTCTGAGGATTATGCAAAAGACCAATGAATACGCCAAAGCTGGATAAGTCATTATTTAATGAGTACAATTAGGCCATTTGTAACATGGGAAACTTTTCTCCCCATGAAGTTAGAGAAAAGGTTAACTTCATTCTTGGAAGGGCACAGACCATGCACAAATAAAGCAAACAATAAATTTGGATAGCCAGCAGATCCTGGAACTCTGTCAAAATGTTTACGGATGTTTATTCAAATCTGCCATTTTCCCCATGCATACACAGGCACTCTTCGAGTTGATGTGCCCTGGGAGAACTGGCATTCATCAAGGTTTCTAAGCCATTACTTTTTCTATGGACCCTAGCTGATGCTCCCTTCAAAAAATGTGAAAGGCCTGCTAATTTCTTCTACTGAAAGAGCAATAGAGGCACAAAAGTTGAAACCAGGGAGGTCATTTGACAGAACATATGAGGGGGTCAACCCCCATAAATACGATGATAAAAAAAATTTACCAGATCATTTTCTATCAATAATCCTTAACAAATATGGATATTTGGCTCCCATTAAAAAGGAATTCAAAAATTTAAATTTGTCTACTTTGAATTTATTAAAATCTCTATAATCTTTCCTTACTTTTTCAAAAAATCATGGATAAAAATAATAAATGACTATTTAGTTTATGGCAAATTCTTTCTATATTTTTACTCAATCTCTGAAGATGAGTAGGAAAAACACATCTGTCTAGGGGTTTGAGAAAAGAACCAGAAGAAAGAGCTTAGCAGTGGCATTAAACTGTCAGAAACCTGGAGACAGGCAGAGGCAAGAGGATGGGGACTCTCATCTCAGAGGTCAAACATCACTATACATGGGGATATCATGGGGATATCATAAGTCCTTCCCCTGGGACTTATATAGACACAAGGTTGGGGAGGTGAGACATGAGGTAATATTTATCTAGGGGTTGTAGCAGGGAAGTACAGTGTCAAAGCTAAGAACCCCACTACATTCACTCCGCAATGTGGAAGCTACCTGAGGTAGCCTGTTCCAGTTCAGATTATTTATGATAGAATTATTCAGCAAAACAAAAACTTATCCAATGCAATATCATCAGTTTACCTCACCTGAGTCTTCTTATGCATACACTGATCAAGGAACATACTTCTTTGGGTTGGGGTTGGAAGGCCATGGTACCTTCACCTCCAGTGAGTATCACCTTGTAGATGGGATGTATATCTCTCTCTCTCTGGGGACCACCTGGTTTCTCACTGGGAATTGATCCCATAAGAGGGCTTAGGTGGAGGCAGGGTCCAGACTCTGGACAGAGGGCTGACTTTCCCATGTTAGGAGAGTAGAGGGATAGTGTGTACCTTACAATTGAGATAACTGCCCCAAACCTAGTAAAAACTCAGGGTCTTTATACTTGATGGACCCTAATATGTTGGTAGTAGTTTTGCCATTAAGCCTGCTGGCTCGTTCTCACTCTCCGGGTGGTAGGTTTTATGTTTATGCAAAGTAATGTGTTGATCTAGAGAAAATGTGGTGGTCTTCACTGGGCAGCTCTCATGTGTTGGTACTGACAGGGTCTGTATTAGTTTTCTGCAATGCTGCAATGAATCACCATACATTCAGTGTTATAAAACCACAAAAATGTATTTTGTCACAGATCTGGAGGCTAGAAGTTCAAAATCAAGATGTTGGTCTGGTCACGCTCCCTCTGAAGGTTCTAGGGAAGAATCCTTCCTTGCCCCTTCCAGGGTCTGATGCTGGAATTTCTTGGCTTGTAGGTACCTTGCGCCCATCTCCGCCTCTATCTTCACATGGCCTTTTCCCCTGGGTATATTTTCTCCTTTTCTTATAAGGACACCAGTCATTGAATTTAGAGCTCACCTTAATTCAGTATATCTCATCTCAATCTTTAATTAAATCTACAAAGATCCTATTTCCAAATAAGGTCACATTCTGAGTTTCTGGACTGACATGAATTTTTGGGAGACTCCATTCAATCCACCTCAGGGTACTATGGCCAGAATTGAGACCTAGAATCTAGCCATAGCACTGAACAAACAAGCATTTAAATAAACCCAGAGCCTACAACATAGATGGTTATAAGCAGCCCACTACTAAACAAAAGGGTTTTTTGGTGAGAAAAAGCCCTCCTTCTGTCATGACACCACTGCCATCTGCAGGAAAGTGTATAGATCTAGTATGTCTACACATGGGCCTGACTCTCTCCTAGAGGTGAGAGGCCCATGTTCTTTGCACGCACATGCAGCTGCTGTATCCTCAGAACGTTCACTGTCCCTTTCCTCATCCCTGCCCTGGGAATCCATAGTGACATTTGGAAAGACAAAATTTTGCAAAAGACAGAATTTCATGTGAGTGAGGCAGATGGGATTGCAGAACATCAAGACTGGAGAGATGGTAAAATACATGACCACATTTCTACTCATCAATGCTTTAGAATGCGAAATGAAGAATCTTTGAGGTGTAAACTTTTCAGAGAAATCCATATTTTGTCTAAACAATTGTGAGGGAAGTTCGAAGCCATCACATTTTCAAAGTAATTTACATGGACACTTTCGGGAGAGGTGGGGAGTGCCAGAATTCTTTAGATAATGGCTTTATTTCTCCTTTTAGCCTTTGTGGCAGGAAATGTTTTGACCTATTTGATCCTGGAAGTCCCTCAATTTCTCAGTGTTTCTTTTATTCAAAAAAGACTTAGGGAGGCTTAGGAAGCAGGTGGTTTGGAGGTAAAAATGTTACATGTTTTGTTTGTTCTAATTGTTTGCTTGCAGCATATGGAGAGAGATAGTCAATTAGGCAGCTAGGATACAGACCACCAACATCTTTATAGATTCCAACTTGTACTTGCGTCCTGATGGGACACAAACAGGAAGCTATTTGTTTAAGGAATTCTAACGTTTTAACTGCCACTAATTCTAGCCCCTTCTAGAATGAAAAGCAAAAGCTGTTTAATGGCCCTAAGCATCTCCAAACAACAGTTGAACTGGAAGCGAAACACACTGTGTCCAATTCTAACTCCAAAGGCAAAAATTAATGAGAAGCAAGAGGTGCTGTTTATTGTTGTAATTTCTTTCATTCTGATAACTGACATCGGTTGGATATTCACTGTGCGTTTAATTATTAATTTCAATCTATAGCTTTGATGCACTAAATGCATAGTATTAGCATTGTTTGGAAAATTTTATGCAGTAGAAAATGGATGACTAGTTTGTAATCAGCAATTTGTAGTTCCCTATCAAATGTTTTACAGGATTAAATAGAAGTGATTTATATGAAAAAAAAAATAGAACTTAGTTGGTCAACAATAGGATGGTAGCAAAGAATTTTTAGAGACTCTTCATCACTGATATTTGAAGTGTTCATTTGCATAGTTCATTGTACCGGGATTTGCACATGTTCAGCCAAACATGGCTCTGTCAGTGGGTGAGGACTCTCCACCGTGGACATTTGTATATGAGTCTATACTCTGTCAGGCTCAAGCAGAGACCAAGAGGTGCTGTTCCAGCTTTGATAACCTATTTGCTTATGGAGACTTAGTCATTGTTCTGCCACCAGAAACTTTAGTGTCTCTATTATCATTAGAGACACTGAAAATATACATTAAACAATTTCCATCCATTTCATGTATCAAGGGGGAATGAGTCTGCTTAATGGGCTATCTCTGGAAAATTTAAAAAATCTCAGAACAACCTGATCCTGCCACTTAGAAGACTTTTGCGCTACAGACTCAGCTACCACGCAGAGAGTGTTTGGGTAATATAAACAAATATGGATTTTAATCCAAGGGGTGGAGGACAATTGGAATAATTAATGTTTTTTAAGTCCAGGGATATGGTGGTTTTGCAATTTGATCAGATGCTCTGGATTCCTGACCATATCCCCATGAGCCACCCACTTCCCAGCACCGGTGACTCGTGGCCTGAGGCCTTGCTCTGGTGACAGCCTGCTGTGCCCATGCGTGTGGCAGGTCAACGAGCTGGGAGATGGGTCCTCCACTTTCACCCCCAGCTGCTCTCAGCCAGTAGCTAACAGGAGCTGAAGGATTAGCACCCTGCAATCCTGCCCTGGGGATAATTCTTTAAGTGCATGTCCTCACTGGTGCTCTGAGCTTTGCAATGGGATTAAGCTACAGTTGCCCACAGTGGTAATTTAGCTGATAATACATACTTCATTGTTCACTCTCTCCTCTTCCTTCTTTCTCTGATCCTTTACCAGAACTTCCTGGAATTATCTTTCCAAATAAACAATGTGCACTTGAATGTTTATCTCAGACTGTGCTTTTGGGGATCCCAATACCAGAAAGCAGTCATCTTCCCCTTTACTTTTACCATGCTGGATTTATAAAACTAATTAACTATGCATTGAAGCAATACTCGCTCTTGTGTCCTGAGAGCCTGCTGTGTGCCTAGACTGTGCTGAGAGCTGCACACAAGAGTTTTGATCCCCCAGCTCCTCCACAGTGGGACTCAATCACCCACCAAGCCAAGTTCTCGGTCAGAATCTTAACCTAATCTACCTGCACTTTAGTCTCCCAAGTTAAATATTTATATGAGGTAAATTTTGAGCAAAAACAAACAACACAAATGCATTACTTAGCAGGACTTTCTCTTCTGTCATCAGATATCTGTGGCCAGGCAGAAATGAGGCTGTCTGCATGTGGCTCATTCGAGGCCCTGAATCGTTCACTAAAGAAGCAGTTAGGAATCAGAGAGTGCAGGAAACCTCGGGCAAGGCTGGTTCATTAGTGCCTCTGCTGATTAATCAAGAGCTGGCTGCCACTTTGTTAAATGCCTTGAGGTGGAGTTTGAGGCAATCAGCCCCACGGAAGCTGCTTGATTGCTTCTCAAAGTGGCAGTTCACTTTTGGACACTGTACTTGTTCTTGTCAGATCTGTATGGTGACCTTCAGTAAGGACAACGACCCTGCCTCCAAGTGCAGAGGCTATGAGCACACTATTTAGGAGTCTGTTATCCAAAGAGAGTTACACACGAAGAAACAGCCGCAAAATTCCCAAGTGCAATTATGTTTTGGTTCCATAAATGCAGCCCAATTATTGCATTTGTCTTTCTTTTGTATTTAGCTTGGACCAGGCACTCCCACTAAATGTGCCAAATGCTTTATTTTTGTCTTCATTTTTAGAGAGTATATCAGGAAAATAAAGTGAGCTCCCCCTCCCTCACACAGTAAACAGCCACATAACTGTAATAAGGAGCTTTCTGAATAATTTATAATTTGCAAACAAAAATTCATCTGATTATGCTGAGATGACAGACAGTCTGCATAACAGTGTGTATTATCAAAGAGAGCTTTTCTCTTTCCATTTTGGTTACTGATTATTTACACAAATTAAAGAGAACCAACTACGTACGCTATTACCTTTAAATTATTTTTTAATCTACCTTCTAATCTTTCAAAACTGTACAGGAACGATATAATTATTCTCTGCCAATCATCAATGGTGATGCATTCAAAAGCATTTTCCTATGTGGATGAACAAAACAGACATTCAAGAGAATGTGCAGTTGTTCATTGCTTCTTTTTCCTGGGAAATGGGTGTTTCAGTTTTATATCATCAGCTGCTCTTGACTATTTGATGCTTGATTTCCTTTGTTACATGGAAAAAAAAAGCCTATAATACCTACACTTGCTTCTGTAGTCACACCGCCTCTCCTGTCTCCTCTTGGCTTGGTGTCAAACATGAAAATGATGGAGCTCATGTTTCTTTCAAGACAAAAGTCTTTGATTAAAACTGATGGTTTGGTTGGAGCCATTCTGGGGACTAATCAGAAGATATAAAGAGCAGAAGTAATACTCCTCTCAAACAACGCTGGGGGAAGATAGATAGTATAATTTGGAAAGATGTATTGAAGTTTCAAGGACCCTCCACTAATGTTTAAATTATGAAATCTCATATTGTGTGATTGCTCTGGAGGTAAAAGTCACAACTAAATTATAACCTACAGTTGTCTTACATTTTTACAAGTCTAGTTATTTTTCTTGAGAGAGTTAATTTGTTTCTTCAAATTATCCAGAATAGTAATCTGCTTTCCCCATATTATTGATTATTACTTAATTTTACCTCAGGTTGATTTTGGTAGATTTCATCAGTTTGCCAAAACTTGGTTAATAGGTGAAATAGGTATGCACAGCATGAATTCATGTCAGACACCTGTTTTTCCAGAATACTGTACTAAATGCTGGGAGGGATTAAGGATGTTCAAAATTGTGCAGTATAATACCTCTGCCTTCTAGGATTTGAGCATTCATTTGTAAGCAACAGAAAATTACTTTTCATAGACCATAGATCCTTTTTGCAAAGAGAGAACTTATTTTCAATACCCTCAGTTTTGTATTTTCCCCTAGGGATAGCTGTTGTGGTGGCAGCTGTACTGCTTATCAGCTCAGAACCCAAGAAAACTGTGGTAAACTGACCATAGAGAACTGCAGGGTTTATTGTCATTTAGAGCCAGGTTTTTTAGAAGAATCTGGCCAAGCCTTTAGGATCAAGCGTGGATATAGAAATCATTTGTGAATCCACTGATTCTGAAGTCTGTGTATTCTGTCTTCCATTGGAAGCACATCTGAGGCCAGATGAAAATGCTGCCACCAGACCAATACCCATCCCTTCTCCTTTTAAGTGTCTAGAGGAGGAGTGTGGGCTAGCTGTGGGACTGGTACCTCTTTTGTACAACCTGGCAGCATGCAGGAAGGTGAGGACACTGATATTTCCTGGTACCTCTCATGTGCTGGATCTGGGATGAGACAGGGTGCCTCATGGTAGCATTCTGAGTACAACTGGAATCCGGCTTGATCGACAACACTTGTAGGCTTTCATTATTCCATCATCGGGGATGTGCACTCTTGACCTGGAACCATTTTTTTACCAATATTGTATTTAGAAATTCTGTTAGGCTGACACTTCTCTGTTTATATTTTCACTAGTATTTTACTTGGATAGCAGCCACTATCTCTTTTCAAACTCCTTAACAGTTGTCAGATGATGAAATTTTTCATTCCATAATAACCTAGGGTGGATTTAAACCACATTTCCTGCTTTCTAAATCATCCCATCTCTCCCATATTAGTACATTTCTCGATAGTTAGGAATAGGCAGACAACCCATGAAGGGCTTTCCAAATAAGAATGTCAAGAACAAAGACAACTCCACATTTAGCAATGGCTAGTGCTATCTCTCTTAGTTTGCTGAATTTGATTTCATAATAAGGAAAGAACTTTCCTGCACAGGTGAAAACTGCTTAAATAATAAAATATAAATTTATGTATTTTACTTGCCTTTATTCTGTCAGTGGTACATTCCAAGAGATTCAGAATTATCCCATCTGTAAGAAAAGCACTAACAAAGGCCAAATTCAAGGCCAGGAGACTGTCCCTTGTTCTATTGTGCGGGGCATGACTCAGCCTCCCAAAAGCAGCCCTGAGTGGGTTGGATGTTGGCTTGACATCAGTTCACCAGGGCAACAGACACTCCTGGGAAGAATGATGTGTTTATGATTTTGATATCTCTATTATTGTTTAATTGCCATTTTGGTGTGAATAAGTGTCTTTGTGAAAGCTAACAGTATTCAGAATGAGATTGGGCCATGTTCCATTATAGTAGGACCTCTGGAGACACATTTAATTACAAAAATCGAGTCCTGAATATACAACAAACTTTTTGGTTATCTAAAAACTAACTCTATATGCACAGGAGTTAACTAATTCAATGCTTCCCTGCTGACTTTTACTCAAAATTGGGGGATGCTAGAGGATCGATTGAAGGTGCAGGTCTTGGACTCTCATTAATTTTTAAGGTTCTCATTTCTATTGACCACCAATAAAAAAATAGTGAAGAGTCAAACAATGCCAGAGTTAACAGGAATCCATATTTTCTAACACTTCTCCTTTCAATAATTTATTTTGATTCAACTTTAAATAAAATGGAGCAGAGCAGCATGTACTTGCATGAAGGGGGAGATGAATAAGAAAAGAAAATTTTTATGGTGATGCAAATTTAAATTTACAGATTATTCACCTTTAGGTTTCCCTTTTCACCTCTGTAGCTTATGAATCTCTGCTCCCAGAGAAAGGGAAAAAAACAAACAAAAAGACATATTTATAGCCCTTGGCCACATGAAAGTGATGCAAGTGTGTGTGAAGACATGCCCTACCTAGAAAAAAACCTAAAGTAGGGAGGAGGTTGAGAGGAATAAGGCATTTTTGTGAGAGCAGAATAAGATTTCATGTGAACGGCCCCCAGCAAAGCACCTGGCACACTGTAGAAATTAAGGACCGTGTTCTCTTTCCCTTCGAGAAGACAAAAGAAAATAACCTTTGGGGTCAGAGAAGTTTTCTTCTTCTATAGTGAGGTTATTAAAAAAAGGTATATTTCTCCAATAATTAGATATTTGTCTTTCCTGGCAAAAGCAGAGGCTTTCTGATCAGAGAAGTCTTCTCGGATAGGGTCTTTCATTATTTCAAAGCATAAATAAATTGTGACAAAATTTTGTTATTGACCTTTTCCCATTTTCTTAAGAAGTAGTGATGGATAGAATAGAAAGGACAGAAAATAAGATGAGAGCAAGTAGAGTCATGTTTATTAAAATAATAACAGGTGTCATTGACTGATCTCCAATAATATGCAAAGAGTATCAATACTCTAAGAGTATTATACTTCTTAGAGCAACACTATGTGAAGCTCTCATTATTGCCCTTATTTTATAGATGACTAAAATTGAAGCTCAGAAAAATTCAGAAACATTGTCAAAGTATTATAATGTACAAGTGGCAGCTAGGATTTGAACTGGAGTTTCCCAGGCCAAAAGTCAGTATTATTTCCATGGTGCTTCACTACTTGTCACCTGCTCATTTCAGCTAGATAGGAAAACACCTCAAGCCATCAAGTGCAATCAGGACCTTCCTCCCACTCGGTGAGGCCCAGAGCTCTGAAGCTTACCAGGGTAAGTCTCCAGGAGAGTTAGTCTCATGACTGGGCAGTGGCTCAAGAGAAAAACAAAAACAAAGAAGAGTTATCGAAAGGCAGCAGAAGAGAAGAACTGAGTAGGAGCAACCAGAGTGAGGAATTTAGGGAGGTTTGACTCACCTTCAATTATATATTTCCTGTGGTACTTGCTAGACTAAATTCATTTCTACTCAGCCCCTTCATTATTATAAAAGTGTCACAAGTATTAGTCTGCCACATTCTACATCTTTTTAATGCACTATCTATTGCTACTTAATATATATTCTGTATCTTGCCCATGTAGGAAGAACAGAATCTAACAGCTGGATTTGACCCTATTTTCTCAGAGACATGTGCAATGCACCCTATCTCTTGGAGTTTCCTAAGTACCTGCCCCACAACACCAATAGCACTGAGAAACTCCTAGATAAGTGCCCCTGAAGGAGGGCTTGGTGCAGAGCACCAGGAGATGGGGACTTGGGTCAGTGCATTGGAAGGTGAGGACATTAGTATTGCTATGTCAAGAAAGACAGAAAAACCCACAAGAGGGCTTGTTTTACAAAGGACTAAAGTCTCTTTTATGTACTGGCCTGCTCAGATTTGGGGGTTTAAAATGAGGTCTCTGTGGGTGCCGTAGGGAGCTTTCTTGGGGATGATGTTGGTGCTTCCAAAGAGCTGGTTTCTTGAAAATGAGGAGGAGGCAGGAAAGGAGGTGGAGGAGGCTATGGTTGGAGTGTAAGGACATTATCTTGACTGCCTTGGTTAACACTGCAAATCTTTGTGCCAGAGAGAGGAGTAATGGGAACAAACATTTGGTCAATAGTCCAGAAAAGCCTGTGGAGGAGAAAGGAGGAAACGGAGAGCAGTTCTAAAATACGGCTGCTGAAGGGATGTTTGTTCCACCTTACATTGCCAAGCGGTCCTCGTGCCAAGGGCACCACTGTCCAGAGGGGCTTTCCACAGTTGTATGAACTGGACCCCCAGTAGCTTCTCCAAAGAAACATGCAGTCTAAGTTCAAAGTGTGCTTGGTAAGCAAATATTGCTCTAGGTCAAGTTTCCAAACTCACTGTTCCAACCAGAAGAAGCCCTGCCTTCATGAGATTTTAAGGTGTGGAGATAAAGGCTAAATTAAGTCTGACATACAGATTCAGCAATGGGGTATCAATTTGTTTACAGATGTGTATATGTGCTGGTAAATTTATCTGTAGGTAGACATTGCACAATTTACAAGGATATCCTCATATTACTACTGTCATTTTATCTTTGAACAAAAAGTTTCCTGAGATCTACTGTTTCTCAAAATACAATCACATTTAATTTAAGAAAATATTTAGTGCAAATATATTAGTCCATTTCTATTCCTTATAACAAAATACCCGTAATAAAATACCTGCTTTATGAAAAAAACAAAATTTATTTATTTTTATTGCTTATAGTTTTGGAGCCTGGGAAATCCACAGTCCAGGGAACACATTTGGTGAGGTGACTGTACAGCAATGCAGGGTGTCACATGGCAGAAAATGGCAAAGCAAAGAGAGGCAGATAGCTCCTCATATGCTCTTCTTTGATAGCCCTCAGAACCATGTCCCTGACCACCATTCCTAAAATCTAATCACCTCTTCAAGGCTCCACCTTTCAATCACCATAATAGGATTATCTATTCTCCCAACAGTCACAGTGGGGCCAAGTGTCTAATACCTGGAACCTTGGGGGACATAGCTTAAGCTTCATGAGTTTTGGGGGGGGGACATTCAATCCACAGGATAAACCATTTTGACTTATACTACTTCAAAACAACTCTTCATTTCATCTAATTTTGAAGTTGGGAGTTGAATTTATAACATCCAATATGAGGACTGAGTATCAGAATACAGCAGTGACTGGTGCATGCAGTTATTTAATTTCAAAGGTAAAGAACATATTATTACAGGGATCATGAAAAGAGGATGTATTTAATTTACATATATTCAACTTCAACTTGCAAGAAAACTATCAAAAGAGAAAAAGAGCTACCTCCAAAGATTTACCCTGTCCTGAGTGCTCTGCAAAGACCCCCCTCCCCAACTGCTGAAACCAGCTGAATTATGGAAAAGGGGAAAAAGTATTTGATTTTAGAAAATGTGTGTGTTCAGAAATAGAAAACAAGGCAGTTGTAACGTCAGCATTGTTTAAAAGAGCTGACTGGGAGGACCTCCAGCACCAACAGGGCAGGAGGCGGGGTGGGATGGAGGGAAATTTTGGGTCACACCTGAGCACTCTCACTGATTTCAAATAAGAAAACCTCTTGTTTTTGAGAGAAACAATATTCTCTCCGTAACAAATAATGACTATTCTCTCCATAACTGTACACTGATAATTTAAGAAGTCCTTTTTAATTCTGACTTGAAATTAGGACCTTTTTGTCATCACGAGTGAAATTAATTCCAGGATGAGTCAAAAGTAATCTTGAACTTGAGGCAGGTAAGTTATAAGTACAAAGCTCTGATGCTTTTTAACAAAAAAATAACGTGCAATAATGTTTTTACTGTTCTAGAATAAAAGAAAGAAAAATATTAATTCTTAATATTAGACATGACTTTGATGGGAGCATTCCAGCCTCCCAATGCTCTGTGTTCCATTGCAATAAGAAATGTACACTTGTAGGAAATGTGATGAAATTATCAAACATATTTGAAATAAGCTATGTAAATAGTTGCATTGTGTAGAAGTGCAAAGATGATGTTTTATGACATCATGTTTATGCAAGTTTATAGAAAGTATTTCATAGAAAATAAAACAAAAGCCATTGAGAGAACTGCCACTTGCAAACATGCTACATATGTACCCCATACCCCAATAGCTTTTACAAAGCTCAATGTCTGAACAAAAAGTTTATTGTTATGTTAGTTTGCAAAAAAAGAAGAAATTTATAATAAACGATAAACATACCTTAATATGCAATTAAATCCATAATCTTGCCTGATACTCACAGTACTGTATCTATGAAAATGATGAGTGGCCCTAACTACTCATGATCACTGTCCCTTCTCCAGCATTCCTGCCAACTGTTCACTGTAATAACAATCAGAATATTTACCATCAGCAGGTACAAATGGTGTTTGCCTGCAAATATAATTTTTCTTCTGGAAAAGTGGCAATTAAATAGCCTCTGGAATACTTTCAAATTATTTGAAAGCATTTTATTTGTATTTTGCTTTGTCTTTGAGTATTTGCTCTGAAACATAAAAATGAGGTTCTCTTTCCCCTTGAGGGTATTTTTAATGCTAGAAATATCCTTGAAACCTTTTCTTTCTTTCTTTCTTCCTTTTTCTTTTGTGATTTGGTAAAAATTTCCTGCACTGGCCTGTCACTGCTGTGACCTTTACTGCAGTTTGTTGAAGTAAAAAAAATGGAAGAAAGATTTTATAGATATTATATTTTCACCAAGCTTTGAGTAACCAGGTGCCTACATATCTGAGTATTAGGTAATAGCTCATATTTTTAGAATTTGAATATTTGTTGATTATAACTTATATTCCTACAATTATGCTAGGGTTATCCCTGTCCTTGGTGTTTGACTTCAAGGCATTTGTATTTATTAGATAGAGCTAAAGTATGTAAAATAATTAGAAAGTAGTTAAATTCCACTATATTGTACTGATTTTAATTGGCAAGAGTAACCTAAAAAGAAAGAACACTGTGGGTGAAAATTAGATTTTGTGGAGAAGGGTCTATTTTCACACTTGAACTCTATTCTTATTTATCTTTTAGTAACTACCAGGAACGTTTTACATAAGTCTCTTTACACAAATGGTACTGTATTACAATTTGAATAGGTGAGTGTTCCCACTGGACTATGAGCCACTTCAGGCAGGGACTGAGTCTTACTTATTTTTATCCCAAGGAACTGGTCCAGTGATGGTCATACAGTAGCAATATAATTAATATTTGATGAATAAGTTCATGAGTGAATATTAAAACATTGTTTTTCACTAGATATTTATAATTTTAAACTAAAGTAATCCATTTGTAAAGTGAACAATTCAATAATCACATGCTTCAAATAATGCAAGTGAGTTGTTTCTTTCAATTAAATGCTTCATGATGGCTGTGGCAGACTGTATTTTCCAAAGATGGCCTCAAATAACTCCCATCCCACACACCCTTCCATCATGTGACCTTGCCACACCCCCATCCAGTGGTTGAGTCTACTTCTCTACCTCCTGGAATCTGGGCAGGCCCTGTGATTATTTTCATCAAGAAATTATAATAGAAGTGGTGCCATACCAGTTCTGGAGGAGCCCTTAATTGGCCTGGTAGCTTCTGCTTCCTGCCTCTTGGAAGCCTGCTGCCATGTGCACAGTGAAACTACCCAAAGACCACCATGCTGTGAGATGTCCAAGTCTCCTGGAGAGGCTCTGGAGAAGGAGGCATCAGGTGAAGAGACAGGCAGAGGAACACTGGGGTGCTGCACGTGAGTGAAGAACCTCCCCTGGAAGTGAATCCCCCAGCCCAACTGTCCCCCATGACACCACGCGGATCCACGACCAACTTCATATCTGGACTCTTCCTAAATTCCTGACCTAACAATCACTAGTAAGTTGTAACAGTGATTTTAATACACTAAGTTGTACTATATAGTTTAGTACACAGCAGTTGGTGGCCAGAACATGAGTGGAAAACTTATTAAATACCATACACATTAATCAGAAATAGTCTTGATTTTGCAGAATCAACTACAGACTTCTGTGCAAGATAGTCGGTTTCGGGTCTGTTTGTTAAAAAAAGGTTGAACATTTTCTCAGGACAAACATATACATTTGCTTGGCACCCTAAAGAGTGACCTACAGAGAATTATTTCTAGGAATCACAAAATAGCAGCAGTAAACTTTCTCTCATTCAAAATATAAATAACAGTAATATTGTGGATATTTGTGGATCAGGCCTATTTTTTTCTCTCTTCTCCATAATCAGGGTTGTTCCAAAGTGATCAGCTTTCCTATTTTAGATGTTATATGATCATCTTTCAAGCTTCAAATAATAGTTACAAAATTTCTTTTGTTTTCCTAGGTGAATTAATGTATGTTATTTAATACTCACAACATTTTTGGAGGATAAATACCACATACGATTTCATCCAACAGACATGGATAAAGTACGAATTTATTCCAGGGGTAGTGCTAGGCTAGATTGTGTGGATGAAAACAACCACATCACAGGCATTGTCCTCAAAAAACCTATAACCTACTATTTCAACTTAATAGAGGAACAGTGAAGTTTAGAGAAAAGTAAAAACTCAAAATATGGTCTTTGGATTATAAAATGCATGTTCCTTTAACTTTAGCACCAATAATTGCTAACAACCATTTATATTTCTGTTTTAGTGTTCACAAAGTGTTTCCCACATGTTATTATTTCATTTAATCTTCATGATAATCTCATCAGGTAGATAGTAATTTCCCTTATAATGATGAGGTAACTAAAGTTAAGTGATTTTCCCAAAGATTTGACAAAAAATAAGAAATAAAGCTACTACTCAAAATCAAGCCTTTTGATTCCAAAATTTATTGCCATTTCTGTTTGTCACAGATGTCTCCCTACGGCAAGTAAAGAGTAGTGGTTAAAAATCTAGATTTAAACTCAGAGAGAGAGAGAGAGTTTAAACCTAGTTTTTAGACTAGGTTCAGAATTTTAAAAACAGTTTGCCAGAGAGTCAAATAACTTCCTACCTGTGTGGACTTGGGTAAGTTACTTAATTTTTTTGTGCCTTAGTTTTTACATTTACCAAATATTTTGTCTCACGGAGTGATTATAAGGATTTACTGAGATGTAAAGTTGTAAAAGTATTTTAGTACGCAGATAAATAATTTAATAAATATTAGTTATTATTATTTGTGGACCACCCGAACCACAGACAGACACTGTGAAGACACACCCATTTCACCAGGATTTGTGTTCACCTGAATAAGAAAGTCATCATCAACTGAGGCAGGCTGGGACACTGGGAAATAACTACCCTATCTCTGAGTTTCACTTAGAGTCTTGCTGATCTTGGTCTACACTTCAAACTTAGTAGATACGATAAGCAGCCACATTGGGAAGGTAGGCATGGAGTGGAAGCTGCCTGGCTGGAGAAGAGACAGCGGGAAGAGCTAGTAGCAGTCAGAAGGGAAGAAAATGGGCCAGGGAAGCAGCAGTGAAAAGAAGAGTCAGGACTTTGGGTAGTTTCTGGAGCTACCAGAGCAGCGCTGTGGCATAGATATGGGTGTATATTTGTCTGCTTCTGCTGCGATAACAGTAAAAACACTGATTGGGTGATTTAGACAATAGAAATTTATTTCTGACAGTGCAGGACTCCAAGATCAAGGTGTCAGCAGGTTTAGAGCCTCTTTCCATGGCTTGCACATGGCCATCTTCTCTCTATTCTCATGTGTCCTTTTCTCTGATATCTCTTGCTCTTCCTATAAGAACACCAAACCTATTGGACTAGGGCCCACCCTTATGACCTCACTTAAGCTTACTTACCTTAATTACCTCCTTAAAGGCCCTATCTGTAATTATTGGGGGTTAGGGCTTCGATCTATGAATTTTAGGGAGACACAATTTAGTCCATAACAGGGTTCAAAGAGTTCATGCACAATCTGGAAGACCGGTGTCTATAGTTATGGCTCTTATTTGTTGGTGCTGAATACAGCAGCCTTCTGATGTACCTCTGGAACAGAAACTGGAGAAAGAATGGTCAGACAGAACAAGGAAAATCTCAACATTTTTGCTACCACTTTGCCCAGTATGGACTCTATTTTCCTACTCTTGCCTTTTACACACTCACCCTAAACGGGAGAATTATTCAAGTATCCATAGAGTATGATGAGTTCTTTGTTCATATCAATTGCTCTCCAGTTTCTGACAGGTGGATTTTCACTTCCTTAGGATCTCCATCACATAACAGAGATGCCACATATGAGAAGGGAAATTTGAGATAGTTAAAATGCATGTCTGCAAGATGTAATCCTTAGGAAAGGCTAATAGTGTGAACTATCTGTAGGCTATTTTTAGATAGACATGAGTAAAGCTATTACTTCTAAATGGCAATACTATGAAATTCCTATTGTGAACTATATTTCTTATTTCGTTGAAAAATTTATTAATGTACCATCACCATCCAAAGCTTATTGAAATCCCTGTGCCTTCTGGATGAATCAGAATCCTACAAGTGGGTTAAATGTAGGCCTTACAATTGCCATTCAGTGTGTCTTCTGTCCTTGTACCAGCTCATATCAGAAATTGTGGGACTCAGCGTGGGCTTCCTGCTCCTGACACATTGCGTTATGCAGGATGCATGCTAAATATTGTCACTTGTAGCCTGAGAATCTAAGTAGTCATGAAAAACACTCCCTTCTGTTATTTTACATTTTCTAAAGCACACTGACCCCTGGAAGAAATGTCATACTGTACCCACATTGATGTTCTGTATATACAATTTTTAAGAAAAGTACAAGGGAAAGCTACAACTGCATTGTTTCTAACAAAAGTGTGAACTCAAGAGATTATTCCTTTTCAGAGAGAGTTTAGAATACCGCCCCTCCCCCCAGACAATATCTGGCCACTAAATTGGATGACATTGGTACAGTATCTTTTGCTTTGGTTCTCATTTCTAGTTCTTATACAGTGACATCACTGACCTCTACTCTACTCCAGTGTTAAAAAGATCGTTTCTAAATCTACTTTTAGCATAACTACTGCATAAATATCTGAGCTCATCTTTTGAAAAATGCCTTTAAAATATGTGAAGGTAAATGAAGGAGGCAGAGGAAATAAAGAAATAGGACTATAAAAGCTCGGGAACAATTTGTATTCAGCAGCATAAAACAGTTTATTATTCCAAACACACTTCAGATTTGGAGTATCTACCTTAAACACCCCAGTGCATTCAGATCCAATGCTTCCAATTTTCCATTTTGAGAGAGAAAGGAGAAAAAAATATTAAAAAGATAATTTTATCAAAACAATAACAACAACAATAACAAACTTCACATTTAATTCTATCTATTTTAGCACATTACAGCTCGTATTTATTGAGCGTCTCCTATTTTCTAGGGATTGCCTTGGGTATAGGAAATATGGAGAACAATAAAACAGAACAAGGCACTTGACTGCATGAAGCTTACAGTAGAGTGGGGAGAAAAGACACAGAATAAACCATTCTGATGTGATGTATGTTAAACAGCAGAGAAGTGTAAGAAGGTAGGGAGCACAGAACAAAAGAAATCAAACTATTCTAAAGGGTCAGGGGAGTCAATCTAGGTCCATTCTCAGATGTTCCATGCTGGAATATGAAGCGATGTACCAGGAGATAAAGCTGGACTTCCTATGTGCTCTTAAACCATGCATATTTGACAGCATGTTTACAAAACAAGTATGCGGTATTGTTCCATTTAGTTTTGGCATCCTACCGAAGATTACATTCCTCTGTTAAGTGGACCTCCTTCTCTTTCAGCATAAGATAATGTGGGATTAAAAAGCCCCTTCCTGTACCTGAGTGGAATAACCTAGGACGTGTCACCCTCCTTCTATGTCTGGATACTTCTTGGCCCAGTAGAGAGTATGTGGGTGAACCTCTTGGAGTGCCTTATCCCGTGGAAGATTTACTCAGTAAAAGCATTGATTTTCCATCAACTGGAACAAGGCATCTACATGTTTCTTGAAGCTCTTTTGATTCCCAGGAATAGCAGTGAATGGGCCTCTTCCTGGGTATCTGTCCTCTGCCTGTGTTAAAATTCACATTGGCAAGTTCCGGTATTTTTAGTATGAAACACAGAGTGAGAAGAAGTCTGAGTGCATTAGAAGGTTTTCAAACAGACAGGACAGTTGACTCGAACAGCATGGGTTTGAACTGCACAGGTCCACTTATATGTGGATTTTTTTCAATAAATACAGTCAGTCCTCTGTATCCACAGTTCCACATCTTCAGATTCAACTGACTGGTGATGGAAAATACAGTATTCATGGGACAAAGAAAGCCTGCAGATGTGGAGAGCCGACTGTTTGTATTTATGAGTTCCACAGGGCTGACTTCAGGACTTGAGCATCTGCAGATTTTGGTTCTGTGGTGGTCCTAGAACCACTCCCCCATGGAAACTGAGGGCTGACTATACTATCATTGTTTGTTAGCCCATGGTACATTATGTCTGGACCAGATGACCATTTCTGACCCAATTACCAGCCATCCCTGTGTAAGGAAAAAGTTTCGTAATGTTTTCCCAAACAGGGTCGCTTAATTCCAAAGGGGGAAGCAGACATGATGGAAATGATCTTTGTTATAAGAGCAGAAGTACAGAGCTGCTGTCTTCCTTCTACCTGACAGCAGGAGAGCAACATTTACAGGACTTTGTGTAGTTTCCAGCACAGCTCACTGGCTCACCTAAAGATAAGGCAATTCTTAAAGTGTTTAACATAGAGCAATATATTTTTTAGTACCTATGCTCTTTTGAAGTGCTGTCAGAGCGAGGATGAATGTGTATAATACAACCTTCTAAGAAACTAAGACATTATAAAAATGTATCTTGGATCTACTCACAGGTTATTTCAGAAAAATAACATATGAAAATACATATTCTTCTCACCCCAGAACTACTCAAGCTGCTGGTAAACTCTCCTATCATCAAGTTATAGAGAAATGTTAATTAACAGAAAAGTATAAACAGATGGTATGTGTGTATATTGTGTATAGAAATGAAATTTCCAGAGATTTCAAAGCCTTTATATTTCTTTTAATGCTGACAGTCTTTTGCTCATCACCTACTTCTTGCTCCAGAAAAGTAAGTAAGACAACATAAGTGAAACCCACACAACCAGAAGCAAAAAGTAGAAATTCTTAGGACTGCTTCTAACATTTGAGGAAGGTAGTTGGGGCTAGGGTAAAAATGCAAATGGAAACTAGTGTACTGTATATCTAAATATTCAAAAGCTATGAGTTAGGCTAACAAAGTGTGAAGTAAAATATCTTCTATCTTGACAAAAAAAAGAAAAAACTACCATGATATTTTGAAGGCTAGATTCAAGTATAAAATCCCTGGAATATTTGGAGCTCTGTACTAGAACACAGTAATGAGGGAGGCTCAGCCTTTGGTCTCCAGTTCCCACCAACAGGCAGCCCAGCCTCAGCTGTGTTCTGAGCCATTGATGGACCTGCAGCTTTTAGTGTGGGCACCTCCACCTGCATGCCCAATTCCACCCAAATGGCAGCTGTTTGTCAGCACCTTTTGTGAAACAAAAGTATAACATATTCATAGACAACACAGTCACTCTAAGAGGACAGATGTGGGAAAGAGGACTGCATCAGTCTTGGCGACCAAGCTGGGGCAGTCTGAGCAGAGAATAGAGGGGCCCAAGGAACAAGGAGGATTATCATAAGTGGGGGTGGGCTCTGTGGATTCTTGGCCCACAGAGAGGAGTGGATGTAATCAGAGGAGGACCAGAGTGGGCCCTTTAAAGGATGTGGGGCCTGAGCAAGGACACCTGGAGACTGGGTGTAAGAACAGTGCTGTTCTCCACAATCACTACATCCTGCAGTAACATCAAAAGCCACTTGACTCTGTTTCTAGTACATAGTAGGTCATTGAATGGGCTCAGTTTCTCCTAGTGCTGTGTAGAGGCTTATTTAGATGTTTTCATTCAAGTAATGAGACTACTGTGTATTCTTAGTGCTTTCTAGTACCTAGTGCTTTCCATAGTATGTGGAGGTAGAAAGAACAGATATGGTACCAAAGGCTCAGTGATGCCAGTTTTTCTATGTGGTAGGAAAACGATTGTCCATAAATTAGTAGAAACTCATGTGGGCTTAAGATGTATTCATGCCTGGAAATATATGAAAAATGAATTTTTCAAAAGTTGGATTATAGGTTCAAGTTTTAGGGTTAGAATTATGGCTTAACAAAACTAGATGCAAAGAGGAAGGAGAATGGGCATGCACACACAGAAGATAAGTGATCACAACTCTGTTGCCTTGATTGGCCTTGCGAGGCCTGCAGCTTAGAGTCCCCAAACAGAGAGATAAAGTATTGGATTTTCTTAGATACATTAAGTCACGAGAAGAACTGATCATGGCAAAATGTTAAAACATTATGAAATTCTCTGTAGCATTGACTTAACATTGAGCTGTTGGCTAGAACAATTTGAGAAAAATTTGTAGAAAGGGATGATAAACCCCCTTTAATGCAATCATGGTATTTGTCCCAGAGGATTAAATGTAATACACCATCATTATGTGAGCACTAACATTTTCCTTCTCAGGCTATTTATGTGACATGGAATTCTGTCCATTGTGGAGGCTGAGTTTCTTCACTGTTACCAGGTACAAAGAAAAAAATAATAAGTTACCCAATGGTCAAGTACTGGATCCTCTTTCTGTGTCTGTGCTCATCTGTAAAGTGGTCTTCAGCCTAAAGCATGGTGTTTTATTGTAGCAGTAATCTCTCCTGGATTCCTTTTTTCTAACTGCCACCCTTTTCTGTATTCTTTGTTGGCATCTCTTCTTTGAGTGCTCATCTAACACTATCTATTTAAATATCATCTACATACTACTGACTTTCTAATTGATAAATCTGCACTAGAATAAATAATAGGATATCAAATTTAACATCCAAACAAGCTTTGGATTCCTACACGATCCTTGAACATGTTCCTTCCCCAGCTTTTCCCAATATCACCTTTAGTGTGTAAGTCAAAAGGTAGGAGTCAATTTCTTGCTCTTTTATTTCCCTCATACTTCACATCCAATCCATCTGTAAGCTGTGTCAATTCTGTTCTCAATGTCTCTCCTGAAGCTGACCATTTATCACCAGCATAGCCACTATGCCAGACAGGCCACCATCTCTTTCCACTCAAGTAGCCCCTAATTGGAATTGCTGATTCACTCTTGCCCCTGTATAGTCAATTCCCCCTAAAGCAGCAAGAGTGATTTATTCAAACTGTTAGCCATATCATACCACTTTCTCCTGAACACAACACAACACAAAACAAACAAAACACAGGAAAACTCTTCATGGCTTTCTTTCACACCCAGAATAAACCTATCATGTCTCACAAGATCCTACCTGATTCTCAATCTCATCTCTTATCAATCCCTTCTCTCACTCTACTTTAGCCTCATGATCTTCCTGAAATGGGCCCATCTCATTTGCATGTCAGGGTCTTGGAACTTGCTGGAATGTTCCTCCTTCAGATCTTCACATGGCTCAGTCCTCCCCATCTCTTCAGGGAGATGTTCTCTGACCTCTCTGTCTCATTAGTGCCCAGCCCTTCCTCTCCAACATCTCACCCTATGGCATTTTCTCTCATTGTATTCACCACTCCCTGAAACCATACTGTGTATTTACTTCTTTTTGTCTTCTCCTTTACTAGAATTAAATTCCATGAGGCCAGGAAATTTATCTTTGTGGTTCACAGCTGTGTTCCCAGGACCAAAACTATACCCCAAAGTCAATTGTCAATAAATATCTCTTTCATGATACATGAACAATTCAAACACTCTGGCTGCGTGCATTTTCTTCTCCAGTATAAAAAGGTTTTAAATTTTCTACTCAAGATCTAATTCTTAAGATTTTAATTTTATTTTTAAGGCAATTTGAAGATTTAATAGTAATTGGTCTTTTCCCCAAAGTTTTACAGCATTTAGATGTGTTATGTGTTATTAACAGATACTTTATGACAGATATATGAGGAGTGCTTTTACCCAGATAAAATAAATTCAGGGAAGAACAGGAAATTCTAAGATATAAAACAACTTCTTAGAAATGTTTCTCTATGGGCTTTGACTAAAGCCAGCACGTTTTTCCTGAAGAGATGCCTAAGCTGGATTAAACTTCCTTTATATTGAAGTCATTTCTGAATCACTGTACACAGTGAAGTTCTTAGTAAAGATATTTCAATGAGAAACACTTAATTTTTCACCTGGCTCACTATTTCTTTAACTTTCTCTACTGGAAGAAATAGTGTATAGTCATGGTTAACACGAATGTAAAACGATGTATTTAATTTCATTCTAAGTGTGTGTATCATTTATCTACTTTGTAGAAAAGAATGTACCTATAAAATTTAAGTTAGTTACTCCTACCTGCAACAATGAACATTTCTAAGGCCCACTTCATCCCCTTTAAGCCAACAGCTTGTAAACAATTCACCTGTGAGAGGATGTTTCTTTAAATCCTCCCTCAGGCATACTTAAGAGAGCTAAGGATCCCAAATAGTTTTCCCTAAAGCTAAATGAGCAGCTCTGTTATATAACATGCAAAACATTTTCACGAAGGCTGTGATTCTGTGACTGTGGTGTGCTTCAGAATCACCTGGAGGGTGATTGCAAGGCCCCACCCACAGCATTTCAAATTCTATCAGTGCTTGGGTCTGAATGTTTGTGTCCCTCCATGATTCATATGGTAAGATTTTAACCCCCAAAGTAATGGTATTAGGAAGTATAACATTTGGGAGGACATGACAGTGGAGTCTTCGTAAAGGGGATTAGTGCCCTTATGAAAGAGACCCAAGAGAGGTCCCTTCCTCCTTCCTCCATGTGATGACACAAGGAGAAGATGCCCTCTATGAACCTGTCACCGAATTTTCACACCCCTTGATCTTGAACTACCCTGCCTCCAGAACTGGAAGAAATAAATTCCTGCTGTTCATAAGCCATCCAGCCTATGGTATTTTTGTTATAGCAGCCTGAATGGACTAAAGCATTAGGTCTAGGTCATGCCACAAGTTTTCAGATGATGCTGATACTCCTGGTTGAAGGCCACATCTTGAGAACTACTGCCCTGGGCTACACTGAAGACCAAGTGCTCATTGTAACTTTTACACTAGACAAGTTATTCTCATATCATTGCCTTGTGAATTCTCAGAGTTCCCTCAGAAAAAGTTCAAAGAGCACTTTGCCAGCTCAGAATCTAGAATAGTGAATAAAACCTGACCAAAAGAAGAGGGTCCTTTTCTGTTCTAATAGCCTTAACTTTGATTCTAAGATGTAAGCCTATTCCCTTTATGGGTAACCAACTGTGAATGGAGGCAAGAAGTTTTTTGTTGGAAATGCTGGCTCTCCTGTACACTTAGAATAGTTGGTGGCCTCAAAGCTCTAAAAAATGCCACTTTTCCCCTGCTGTGCCTATTACATGAGGTGGTGAACAGTAGGAAAGCCAAGAATTTTAACAATACAGAAGAGTTACTAATTACATTTGATTGCTCTGGGAATGTGGGAAGTTACCCAACATGACATCCCTCTTGTGAGAGAATAGGGGAGGAAGACAATTTGGGCCAATGTATGACATAACAGATCTTTCAAACTCACTTGGGTATGCTAATGCATTGAGTGTGAGTCATAAAGAAGTGATTGAAAAGTGGGACAGATTTCTACCTCTCTAACTGGGACGTCATCCTAATGCCTAATGCTTATAAAGGAGAGTGTGTAAGTGTGGACATTATCTGCCTCTTATGTAAACTTCCTCTGATCCTATTGGGGAAAAAATTTAGGCCAGGTCTCCCTGGGGGAAAATCAAGGTTCCAATAAAACAATCCTTATTCTAGGAATGTGAGTTAAATGTGTTTCTTTTATAAGACGAGTGAAGTTGGGGCAGAAAGTGGAATCATGTTCTGTAGAATTCCAAGTATGGAGGCCAGTAAAAGATACTGAACTAGCACCTATTTCATTATATACAGGTGGCATAATAGCTAAGATCAGAACCTTAGTTTTGTTTGGATGAGTTGTGTTCAGGCAAGTTAAACACTTGTGTATTAAAACTTTTAGACCCAAGGAACATAATCTAATCAAGTGAATAATTTAATCAAGTACATAACCATCAGCAAACTAAATGATTCGTAAGGGGAGTGGGCCGGCCCTGTGGCGCACTCGGGAGAGTGCAACACTGGGAGTGCAGCAGTGCTCCCGCCGCGGGTTCGGATCCTATATAGGGATGGCCGGTGCGCTCACTGTCTGAGTGCAGTACGGACGACACCAAGCCAAGGGTTGCGATCCCCTTACCGGTCACAAAAAAGACAAAATAAATAAATAAATAAATAAGTAGGGGAGTGATGTAGGGAGCAATACTTAAAGTTAATATGGTTTCTAAATCTGCTCATTTAGACTTTCTGTATAGTCAACCAATAAATGAATAATCAATAAATGTAATTCCCTATGACTACGTCAGAGACTCTAGACTTTAATTTACTAATTGCAACACCTACACCTGATCATTCTCTACTATAAAGACATTGCACATGCTGGATTTGTTTTGAGGCAAATGCGATCATTTTGATCTGCCTAGTTTTTAAAGTAAAAATGTGTTCACATTACAAAACCACTGTAGCAAAGCTTTTCTATTAAAAATAGTCCTGCTGCTTCTATTTAATGCTTTCTAGACTGCTGTGTGGCTGAGAGGGGTTTCATGAAGCACAAGAAGGTATTAGAGTAATCATTAAAGATCAAGGGCTTTCCAATTATTAAGTCACACTTAGTAGACAATAGGCTGAGAGAAATGAAGCATGGCTTGGGAGTTTCATATTTTGAATTAAAGATTTTCAGGAGAACAAGAAAAAGATGCTTGCACATTATGAAACGTACAGTCATTTGTCAGTACATTTGAGAAAGATGTTCATCAAAACTCTCTAGTAATTCCCTAAGTATTTCCAAGCCTTTAATGGCTGATAGAAAATGTTTGTATGAAATCTCTCCCTGTAATAAAGAATCCAACAGTGCGTTTGCAAGACCATTTCCCACATTCCTATACCAAAGCTAACTATTCCAAAATAAGGTACATAATAACCCCATCAATGGGAATCCAATAAAGCCTCAATTAATTAGGATCATGTTTCTTCTGTGCTTAATTTTAGTAAAAGAGAAATTCACAAGAAAATAAGTTATAAGAAAGGATTTTTGTTTGTTTGTTTGTTTTAAGAATGACATTTAAGGTATGGCCTGGGGTCAAATAGACACAGACCAATCTTCTTTATCTTTTATATTTACAACTACAACACTGTACTCTGATCCTGGAGACTCCAAATGATCACCCCAAGGCAGTGCAAGATGCTCACTTGTAATAGAAAGATTCAATTATATTTGTTGGACAGCATCTGCTAAGGCAGAAAGGGAGGAGTAATGTGTTTTAGGAAGATTTCCAACAGCATGAGAGGAAGAAAAGGGACATGCTGGGTAGTCTCATTGTCATAAAGTGGTGAGGACAGTTCATTTCAGAGAACTGCAAAGCTCTCAATAAATGTTCTTTTAACTATATAATATTTAAAATAAAGGATTTTGTTAGTGTCAGTTTATGGGGGGCCAGGTCATCTTCAAGATTGCTCTCAGATCTGTCTTTTATTCTGTGGCATTGTTACCTGACGTGGGAAGACATTATACCTTCAGTGTGTGAATGGGAGAAGCTTGTTTAAAGTCTCTGGAAGCATCTTGAATTCTTGTCTAGGTTACTGATTCATCCATTCAAGTCTCTATACAGTGATATTAAAAATAAATGATCTTGTCCTTGCTAACTTATTCAGATTCAATGAACACTAAATTCCCACTATGTGTTTTTGCCAAGAACATTCATATACATTCATTAATTTAATCCTTACAAAAATTATCCAAGAAAATTAACATTTTAAGTAAGAAGAAAAGAATTTTTGAGAAGTAAATTATCTGCCTTAATAGCTTATAAAATAAATGACAAAATTAGGATTTGAAACAGTTAAATAGAATTTTTTTTTTAATTGACTACGATGGTGGTGTTTCTGTATACCACTCACTCAAATGTGGCACAGTGGGACTTGGGCCAAAGCTCCTCTTTTTGACTACATTCTCCATTCTGTTGAGTGTCCTTAGCTATTCCTCAATTCCAAAGGTTGAAGACTTCTCTCTCACTCAGCCGGATAGTGCCTAGTAGCTCCTCCATGTCCTCAGAATCACATCCATAATTCGTTGCGGTTTTCTGTGGTTTTTATTTTATGGGCACATCATGGTCCAAACAGCCTTATTTATGCCCTGAGTGCCTGTTAGAAAGCATGCCACCATCAGACCTCTGCTCATTCCTCTGATGAGAACTCGGTGCTAATCAGCTCTTTTAAAAAGCACCCTTGGGAAAGAAAACTTGAAGTGCTGTAGTTAAGTAGATCTGTATGCTGCCCTTGTTCAGGATGCATTCTTATAAATTGATTCTATATTATTGAGAATCTTTCATAAGCTGGAATAGTCCCGGGAGTTAGTGATATGGAGATATATAAGACACTATCTTTAACTTCCATGAACTCGCATGGAACACAAACTAATAACCAATAACTGCAAACTGTTAATAGAGGCACATATGGAATGCTATAAGGAGGTATGTTATGATGTGATTAATTCTGGTTAAGGGAATTTCATGGAGGTCTTCAGAGAAAAAGGGACATTTGATTTAAGCCTTGAAGGATTAGTCATTTTGTGGGGCAGAAAACAAGAAACAGAGTTGTGTAGGAGGAAGAAATAACATTAACAAATTTGGGAGGCCTGATGGGATGACTAGGGTGTCCCATCGATTGATTTGCAGGATCCATTATTTCCTTTTATTTGGATCACAATCCAAGTTATTAAGGGACTTGTTAAGAAACTCCAAAACCCTCTTTCAGGGTATACTTTGAACTTGAGGGCATTTATAAAATTGGTATCTTTGGAGCAGCCAGGCATTCTGTAACTTTGTGTAGTCAGTGGCCATGTCTGTCTTGTTGACTGTTTTATAGGCACCCTCCACATGCCTGTCACAGAATAACACCAAGTGAACATTTATTCAAATAATTAATATGCAAGTAAAACCTAATTTTAATAATGACCTTGGGAAACACTCCCAGTTTTTTTTTTTTTTTTTTTTTTTTTCCATTTCCCATCATTTGGTATATACTCTGGTTGATCATAGTTAGGTTCTGGTTAGTTTATGATTTTGCTGATCAATATGTGGATAATTTAAAAACATTTTTAGATAGCTGTGTGTGACATGTCCTTTGTGTTTCACATTAGAAATGACCATCCATATATTCCAGTCTGATAAGAGCACACCTTAACCTTGTAATTTATCTCTTTATTTGCATCAGAGAGGTCTCGCTTTATTTGCCAAATGTGGTCACATTGAACTAATATTTTTTTCTTCTATACAGGCAACTACCAGAATTTTACTTCCTTAGTAACAGATGATGACATATTGTTTATTGAAAGTAGTTGATTTATAAATACCATGTGTCTTATTTCAGACTGCTATAACAAAGTACCACAGACTGGGGTGCTTATAAACAATAGAAATTTATGTCTTACATTTCTAGAGGATGGACATGCAAGATCAGAATGCCAGCATTGTTGAGTTCTGCTGAAGGCTCTCTTCCAGTCTGCAGACTGCTTTTTGTTGTGTACTTACACGGTGGCGAGAGGGCATGAGTTCTCTCTGGAGTTCCTTTTGTAAAGGACTTAATGAGCTCCCAAAGGCCTCACCACATAATAATATCACATTGGGGGTTATGATTTCAACTTTCAACTTACATATGGATTCTGGGGGCACACACATTCAGTCCATTATACCATAAAAACTATTGTTATTAGGGTACTTATAAGTGGGGGTTTCTTTAAAAATATATATCACACTTCTATTAGCATTACCTTCAGGTAATTAAACACATTGGATTTCATTTATCTAGAATATTCAGAGAAAGAACTATTGCACATAAATAAAATTTCCATAGAGTTAAAGCATGGCTTTCAGAAACTTCACCTAATTTTCAACCATTGTGTATTTAAAAAGCAAACAACATTATTTGAGTATATAAATGCTACTGATTTGGGGGCATTTATTTTGCATCCTGCAACATTACTGAAGTTATTAACTAGCCCTAAGAGTTTTTTGATAGAGTCTTTAGGTTTTTCTATATATAGTATCATGTCCTCTGCAAATAGAGAAAGTTTGACTTCATCTTTTCAAATCTGGATTCCCTTTATTTCTTTCTCTTGCCTGATTGCTCTGGCTAGTACCTCTGGTACTATGTAAAATAGAAGTGGTGAGAGTGGGCATCCTTGTCTAGTTCCTTTCCTTAAAGGAAAAGCTGAATTCCCATTCAGGATGATATTGGCAGTGGGCTTATCATAAATGGCTTTAATTGTGTTGAGATACTTTCCATCTATACCTATCTTGTAAAGAGTCTTTATTGTGAACGAATATTGAATTTTGTCAAATGCTTTTTCAGCATCTATAGTGATGATCATATGATTTTTGTCTGTGCTTTTATTGATATGGTGTATTACATTTATTGATTTGCATATGTTGAACTAACCTTGCATCCCTGGGACGAATCCCAGTTGATCATGGTGCATAATTTTGTGCATGTGTTGCTGTATTCTGTTAGCTAATATTTTATTGAGGATTTTTGCATCTATATTCATCAAGGATATTGGCCTGTAGTTTTCTATTTTTGATGCATCTTTGTCTGGTTTTGGTATCAGGGTGATGCTTGCCTCATAGAATGAGTTTGGGAGAATGGCCTCTATTTCAATCTTTTGGAATAGTTTGTAGAGAATTGGTATCCATTTCTCTTGGAAGGTTTGGTAGAATTCTGCAGTGAACCCTTCCAGTCCTGGGCTTTTCTTTGTTGGGAGCCTTCTGATAACAGCTTCAATCTTTTTTCTTGTTATTGGTCTGTTCAGATTTTCTATATCTTCTTGGCTCAGTTTTGGTGGTTTGTATGTGTCCAGAAATTTATCAATTTCCTCCAGATTTTCAAATTTGTTGGCATATAGTTGTTTATAGTAGTCTGCAATGATTCCTTGTATTTTTGAGGTATCAGTTGTGATATCACCTTTTTCATTTCTAATTTTTGTTATTTGTGTCTTCTCCTTTTCTTAGTTAGCCTTGCTAAAGGTTTGTCAATTTTATTTATCTTTCAAAAAAAAACAAAACAACTTTTTGTTTCATTGATCTTTTGTATCATTTTTCAGGTTTCTATTTCATTTAGTTCTACTCTGATCTTAATCATTTCTTTCCATCTACTAACTTTGGGTTTAGATTGTGCTTGTTTTTCTAGTTCTTTAAGATGAAGTGTTAGGTTGTTTATTTGCCGTCTTTCAATTCTTCTGAAGTAAACATTTAATGTGATAAATTTCCCCCTTAGTACTGCTTTTGTAGTTTCCCACAGGTTCGGGTATGATGTATCATTTTTTTCATTAGTTTCAAGAAATTTTTTGATTTCCTGTTTGATATCTTCTTGGATCTATATGTCATTAAATAGAATGTTGTTTAATTTCCATGTGTTTGTATAGTTTCCAGAGTTTCATTTGTTATTGATTTCTAATTTTAATCCATTGCGATAGGAAAAAATACATGGAATAATTCCAACTTTTTTGAACTTGTTGAGACTTCATTTGTGACCTAACATTTGGTCTATCCTGGAGAATGTTCCATGAGCTGATGCGAAGAATGAATATTCTGAGGTTGTTGGATGGAACGTTCTGTAGATATCTGCCAAGTCCAGTTGGTCTAAAGTGTTAGATCTTGTGTTTCTCTATGGATTTTTTACCTAGATAATCTTTCCAATGTTGAGAGTAGGGTGTTCAGGCCCCCCGCTATTATGGCATTAGTGTCTATCTCATTCTTTAGGTCTAATAGTGTTAGCTTTATAAATCTAGCTGCTCTGATGTTGGGTGTGTATATATTTATGATTGTTATGTCTTCTTGATGGATAGATCATTTTATCATTATACAGTGGCCTTTTTTGTCTCTTTTTATAGTTTTTGCTTTAAAATCTATTTTATCTGATATAAGAATAGCTACTCCATCTCAGTTTTCATTTCTATTTGCATGGTATATCCTTTTCCATCCTTTCACTCTTAGTCTCTGTGTGTCTTTACAGGTGGGGCAAATCTCTTGAAGGCAGCATATTGTTGGGTCCATCTTTTTAATCCAGTCAGGCAGTCTGTGTCTTTTGAGTGGGGAATTTAATCCCTTTACATTTATAGTTATTATTGAAAGGTGTTGATTTACTCCTAGCATTTTATTCATTTTTGTTTACATGTCTTAAGTATCTTTTGTTCCTTTCTTTCTGATTTTCTGTTTGTCTTCTGTGTTTGTTGGTTTCTTGGGGTGAAGATAAACTATTTTTTCTCTTTTTGTTAGCATTTTTGTTTTACTGGTAGGTTTTGTTCTTTCTTGAGTATTCATGGCAGTGATGGTTGCTTTTCAGATATCAAACCCAGTACTCCCTTGAGAATTTCTTGTAAGGCTGGTTGTGTGGTAGTGAACTGCAGTTTTTGTTTGTCTGAGAAATATACTATTTGTCCTTCATTTGAAGGGTAGCCTTGCTGAGTAAAGTATTCTTGGCTGGCAATTTTTGTCCTTTCATATTTTGAATATGTCATCCCATTCTATTCTGGCTTTTAGGGTTTCTGATGAAAAGTCTGATGTTAGTCTGATTGGGGCTCTCTTACAAGTGACTTAACACTTATCTCATGCAGTTTTTAAGATTCTCTCTTTGTCTTTGAGTTTTGCCAGTTTGAATATAACATGTCTTGGAGAGGACTTTTTTGGGTTGAATATGTTTGAGGATATTTGGGCCTCCTGAATCAGAATATCTGTGATTTTCCCTATACCTGGGGAGTTTTCTGCTATTATTTCATTGAATATGTTTTCAATGCCATCATTTCTTTTTTCCTACCCTTCTGGAATACCCATGATTAGGATATTTGAATGCTTAAGGTTATCTGTTTTCTTTCTTAGAGTTTTCTCAATGGTTTTAATTTTTTTTCTTTTTTCTGGCCCACCTGTGTTAATTCAAACAACCTGTCTTCAAGGTCAGAAATTCTCTCTTCTGCTTGTTCTAGCCTGCTGGTTAGACTCTCAGTTGTGTTTTTTATTTCACTGAATGAATCCTTCAACTTCACAAGCTCTGCTACATTCTTTTTCAGGGCATTGATTTCTTTGTACATTTCTCCTTTTAAGTCCTGTATATTTTTTCTCATTTCATTGTGTTGTCTACCTGAGTTTTCTTGTATCTCATTTAGTTTCCTTAGAATTGTTGCTTGAAATCCCTTGTCAGTCATTTCAAGGCCTTCCTGTTTTATAGGATTTAGAGCTTGAGAGCTATTATTTTCCTTTGGTGGTGACGTACTTTATTGATTTTTCATATTTCTGGTATCTTTCCTTTAGTGTTTAGTCATTGTGGCAGGGAGTATCATGGTCCACTTGTTCCACCCTTATGTCTGGCCTGGATCCTGAAGGTACTTCCAATTCTGGGCAGTGGGTACCAGCCTGGGCTGGGAGTCCCATGGTGCATTCCTGTTCTGGTGCAGCTGACTCGGGGTGTGTGGGCCTAGCAGCTCTCTGACCTCTCTGGGGAGCAGGGACTGACCTGGGCTGGGGGTCCCACAGCATCTGCCTGTTCTGGCATGGCTAACTCGGGGCATGTAGGCCTGGCAGTTCTTGGGCCTTTCTGGGCAGTGGGGGCTGGCCTGGCCTGGGGGTCCCATTGTGCCTGCCTGTTCTGGCATGGCTGACTCAGGGCGTATGGGCCTGGTGGCTCTCAGGCCTCTTTGGGTGGCAGGCCTGAGCAGGGGCTTCCACAGTGCATGGTTCCTGCCTGTTCCAGCACAGCTCTTGGACCTCCTGTTGTTGCTTTTAATAGTTGCAAATTGGTTGATTTGTGGGAGAGAGTGATGCTATGAACCGTCTACTCCACCATCTTGACAGGAAACCTGGACCTGCTGACAGATGGTGAAGCTACAAATGCTCCTCCTTTCTCCTCACATCCCTCTTCTATCTTTTTTTATGTTTACTTGCAATTTGCTATTTTCTATCAGCTAGGTGTCAATTTCAATTAAGCTCACAGCAACAGCAGTTAATAAATACCCAATATATTATAGTTGCTGTGTTAGAGGCTGGGGTCACTAAGATAAATACAAATTGCTACATGCCACTGCCCTCTATAACCTTGAACAAATTATATTATGAGAAAAAAGATATTATGTTGTGAGTAACCTAAAATCCTCTTGTTTGGGGTGTACTTCAGTTTATCTTGAGAGTAAATTTATAGACTACAATAGCTCTTTTTTTCCACATATAGATATTTTTCTATTTTATCTGATATCAAAATGTGACCTTTAGGTAAGTCAAGTGTTACTATTTTAACTTGCTCCTTTAATGGGGTTATTTTTTCCCTGTCTGTGTGGGACTTCATGTCATGGATCTCTTTACCTGAGTTCTCATCAAGAAAATTTGGAGAGTGGTGAGCCCTAGTCTTTTCTCATATTGTGATACTGGGAGTGAGGTACTCATAGTTACCTGGCTGTGTCCCACCTGGCTGTGGCCATTAGGCACCCATGCTGTTGCCCACTATGCTGTAACCAAACCCCCCACCTGGATATCATACAGATCCAGCTGCCACTGAACTCTCACCTTGTTTCACACTGTGGTTACCACACACTGCTGTAACAGAATTTTCTATTCTGCTTCTCTCTTGCTGCAATTTTCTACCCTGAGACAGAGTCATAACCACATCAGATCATAAGATCACCCCCTCCTTGCCCTGTTACAAAACCCCAGAAATATTGTGATATAAAAATAACAGCCTTGCTGCATTCAGGGCTCAGCCTTGGTGACTAGAGTCTGCTGAGCCGATGCCAGCATGTCAGTAAACTCTGTTTCCTATTTTAAGCCTTGGTGTTTCCTGCCTCTCCCTGTGAGTTCACAGTAACCTCTGCAACATTTCTTGGGGGCTCACCTGGGATGGTGGAAATGGCTGCTTGACTGCCTCCCTTGTCTCTCAGTCTTGTTCCCCAGGACACCTGGCAACATGGAGCACACTCAGGCACCAATGGAGAGTTTTCTGTGAGTGGGACAGACCTCACCAGCTGGACGCAGAGGTCAAACTCTGAGCACAATGGAACCAAAAGCGGTGCAGGAAGCAGACCAGGGGAGCTCCACCCATCAGACTAGGTAAGGACCCACGTCCCAGTAGGTTCCTACTCCTGTGAGAGTAGAAGGGGAGCCTGATTAACTCCCAAATGGGGGAAGATCTCAGTACTCCATTCTACAGAGGAAACCACATTCCCCGGTCAGGTTAGGCTTACAGTAATTTGGGGGTGGTGAACTCCATTTCAGGGAGGAAACCACATTCTCAGGCCAGGATTTTTGGAATTTTCAGGTGGTGAATGAAAGTGTGTGAATGCATGTGATAGACGTATCCTGGATATGAAATGAATACGGAGTCCCAATCCATGGTTCTGTTGCGACCTCATATGGCTAAGGGTGACTCTCAGAAAAGAGGTCCTGATGTCATGGTTGTACCATCTCACCAAAGCCAAGAGGTGCTGAAATATCACTGTGAGGTGAATGACTGAAGACGGACTAAGTGATTGTAATAGAGTGTCTGTTGCGACACCAATCATGGTGGAAAACATGGGAGGAAAACCTAATAAACAAACTCCCCTTGCCTGTATGCTGAGGAAATTTAAAAAAGGCTTTTCTGTTCACTATGGTGTCAAGATGTCCCCTGATAAACTCAGGGCATTCTGTGAAGTGGATTGGCCATCTTTCAATGTATGATGGCTCTCTAAGGGGTCACTTGACCTTTCCCTTATCCATCAAGTCAGGAGGGTTATTACTGGCCAATGTGGAAATGACTGTCAGAGCCACCCTGATCAATATCCTTATATTGATTCTTGGGAAGACTTAGTCCACCCTCCTGGTTAAAGGCCTGCATGGAAAAACACTGCCAAATTCTCCTGGCCAGAGAAATGTTGGTCCCAAGTCAGACTCATGCCCAGAGGTGAATGTTCCATGTGGCCCTGAAGCTAGCAATTCTGCCCTCAGATCTGGAGGCTCTGCCACCTCCCTACCTGATTGAGCTAACTGCTCTGCCACCCCCATGGCCCCCATCACTGCCTTCTGCTCCAACAGTGCCTCCAACATCTCCTCCTGGCCCATCAAAAGGGACCACTTTGGCTCCCACATCTCCAGAGACTCCACTGCCACCTACCCTGACCCCACATGGTCCAAGCCAGACCCAGTCTTCAACTGAGTCACCACAGGGAATGGCTCTCTAGATGCCGCTCAGAGAGACTCAGGGTCCCTTATATTATGATCAGGATGGGTACCTGCAGGGAGGAAACCCCACCTTCTTCTATCAGCCATTCATTATGACTGACCTTCTGAATTGGAAACATCAGATGCCCATGTATACTGAAAAGCCCCAGGCTATGTTTGATCTGGTCCAGTTCATAATCCAGACTTACTGGATGGACTGCAGGCAGCTCCTAATGACTCTCTTCAATACATAAGAGAGATGTCTTATCAGCCAGGTGGCTGTAAATTGGCTGAATGCCCAAGTGTATGCCTAGACCCATTTTCCTGATAAGGATCCACTCTGAGACCCCAACACAGATCAGGGCCTACAAATGCTGGAACAGTACCAAGTGACTCTCCTGGGAGGCTTAAAGGCAGGAGGGAAAAAGCTGACCAATATAAATAGGATCTCTGAAGCCTAGTCAGTTTATGAGAGGCTCTATGGGGCATTCTGCTTCTACATGCCCTTTGACCCAGAACAAACTTAAAACCAGAGAATGATCAATGCCACATTTGAAGGACAGGCACAGGGGGACATACTCCACAAGCTGCAAAAGCTGGATGGGTTTGCTGGCATGAATATTACCCAACTCCTAGAAATTGCAATCAAGGTGCTCATCAACTGGGACCTGGAGGCCTGTCGCAAGGCAGACAGGAAAATAAAAAAGGTGAATATCCTAGCTCCTGCACTGGCCAAGAAGTCAGGACCTCCGAAAGGGACCTGGGGCCAAGGCCAAAATCAACCAGAGGACAGCCACAGGATGTACTCAGTTCTAGACCACGCCTAGGACCCAACGAATATGCCTTTTGACATGAAGATGGTCATTAAAAAAAAAAAAAGTCCCCAATTCCCGGCCACTGCTAAGAGCAACGTGTAAACTTCATGGTGGACACTGGAGCCAAACATTTGGTAATCACACAGCCTCTTGGACCTTTTTTTCTTTTCCAGAAACCAACCACCATAGTCGGAGCCATAGAAAACTGACAGAGACTCTCCTTGCTGCCCCCAAAATGGCAACACAGGGAAAAGAAACATCATTCACGAGTTCTCTACCTGCCAGAGTGTCCAATTACCTCTACTTGGACGAAATCTGCTGAGTAAGATATAGGTCCAAATAACTTTCTCAAAGACCAGAGAGATGTCCCTAACCCTGGGACATTCAGAGGCTCAAATCTTTTCCCTCACTATTCCCCAGGGGGAAGAATGACAGTTGTTTAGCCTTAGAGTCCACAACACCAACGTTGCCGGAGCTTCCCTTCTGAGTGCTCAAAGTCTAAACTGAGGACAACCCACCAGGTCTGACCAAGGACATACCCCTGGTCCTGGTGAAACTGAAGCCAGTGGCAATGCTGGTCTGACAAAAACAATACTACATCCCCTGAAGAGCTCAACAAGGAATACAAAAACATCTGGACAGACTCTGCAAATATGGACTTCTAACGCCATGCCAGTCCCCCAGGAACACACCTCTACTGCCAGTTCAGAAGACAGGAACCAATGACTTCCGACTAGTACAAAACCTCAGGGCAGCCAACCAAACAACCATCACCCTGCACCCTGCTGTTCCTAATCTGAGCTTAACCCCTGCTGATGCCATTTACTTCACCTGTCCAGACCTTAAAGATGCCTTCTTCTGCATCAGACTGGCTCCCCAGAGTCAACCAGTTTTACTTTCCAATGGGGCAGTCCCGAGGGGACCCAAAGACAATTAACTTGAACTTGGTTGCTTCAAGGGTTCAAGAACTCCTCAACAAATTTGGCATGAGCCTGGCTTCCAACCTACAGGCTTTCTCAGTCAAACAAAATGGATATAATCTACTCGAATACGTTCATGACCTGTTGCTGGTCAGAAAGACCCACTAAAAATGTATAAAAGGGATTAAAATCCCCCTCAATCTGCTTAAGAAAAAAAGGATACAAGATATCTAAGAAAAAAAAAAAGGCCAAAATATGCCACAAAAAGTCAATATCTTGGGTTCTACATCTCCCAAGATCAACACGAACTGGGACCAGAGCGCAGACAGGCTGTCTGTTCCATCCCGACCCCGTCACCCAACAACAGGTTCATAAGTTCCTGGGGACAATGGGTTTCTGCAGGATCTGGGTCCCTAACTTTGCAGTACTGGCCAAACCCCTATATGAAGCAACCAAAGGGGAGAGAAAAAAACCCTAACCTAAAAAACAGCTCAACAAAATGCCTTCATGGACATAAAAAGGGTGCTTACGAGTGCCCTATGAGTGGGACTGCCTGACTTAAAAACGTCCTTCTTTCTGTAGGTCCACGAAAGACAGGACATTATGGTAAAAGTTCTAACTCAGCTTCTGGGGTCCTGGCACTGCCTGATAAGGTATCTTTCAAAACAACTGGACACAGTGGCCTGAGGTTGGCCATGCTGTCTCCAGGCAGCAGCAGCCACAGCACTTCTGATAGCCAAAACTAACAAGATAACACTAAACAAACGAACAAACAAACAAACAAACAAAACCCACCTCCACTGGAACAAAATCTTCCCCATGGTTTTGTTCTGGGTCCAATCTACACCCACCAAGTGCATGGCTTTCTCCCTTTTTGAAATCCTGGATGGAGGCCCCACCACATCAAGGCCATTTATGATAATCTGATGGAGGTCAGACATGTAACTTTGCAACAACAAGTCCTGGCTCTAGAAAAAAACAATGCGGGCCATTCACCAGTGGGTAAGAGAATGACTCCCAGTTAGTCTTAACCCCCCTGTACACACCTACACGCCAGGAACCTCTGTTTGGGTAAAAGAATAAGATGTACAGCCCCTAAAACCCCTGTAGAGGGGAACTTATACTGTCTTGTTGTCTTCCCCTACTGCAGTCAAAGTAGCTGAGGTCACTCCATGGATACATCACAGCAGATTCAAACTAGCCACGACCTCTTGGGACTGCATTCCTCACCCCACTTCACCCTGCAAGTTAACTCTTCAGAAGAGAGGACCAGAAACTGCAATGGAGACTGGATAACAATAGCCCTGCTCTAGTCAGTCCAAGGGCTGACTAGTCCACACAGTGGAAGCCTGGGGATACCTAGACAAGAAATAAAAAAAAACTAACTCATGTTCCAGTACAAAAGTGGTCAGGCTAAAACCCAAAAAGCCTCTGTGGAGGCTGGTTTAACATGTTTGGAGAGTTCAAAACCCTTATTACTATTGTTCTTTTCTTAACAGACACCTGTCTCATCCTCACTTGCCTGCTGCCTCTGGTAATACACAGTCACATCCTCCCTGGAGGCCATAGTAGAACAACAAAAAAAACCCCTGCACAGCCAAAATGTTCTCACTATGACAGTAACAGACCCTAAACCAAAAGCCAGCTGAAGGTGATGCTGTTTGACCAGGCCATCTAAGGCCTTGGTCATGCATCAAAGTGGGGAATGAGGCACCCATACTTACCTGGCTGTGTCCCACCAGCTGTGCCCATTAGGCACTCATGTTTGCCCGGCTGTGCTCCATTATGCTGTAGCCAAGACACTCTTCCAGATGTCATACAGACCCAGCTGCAGCTGCACTCTTGCCTTGTTTCACACTGTGGTTAACTCACACTGCTGTAATAGAATTTTCTATTCTGCTTCTCTCTTGCTGCAATTTTCTACCCTGAGACAGAGTCATAACCACATAAGATCATAAGATCACCCTCCCTTGCCCTGTTACAAAAACCTGGAAATTCTATGATATAAAAATAACAGCACCACTGCATTCAGGGCTCAGCCTTTGCAGCTATAGTCTGCTGAGCTGATGCCAGCAAATCAATAAACTTTGTTTCCTGTTTTAAATCTCGGTGTTTCCTATCTCTCCCTATGAATTCACAGTAGCCCACTACAACAGGAGATGTTGGTGTCCTTAGTGTCTTGGAACACACTGACAACTACCATCCTGGGGAGGAGGTGTGTGGGAATACGGAGAATAATACAGTGCTGATAGCAATAACAGCAGCAACAATGGTAGGTATTATTTGTAACAGGCTATTTCATAATTTTACGTTAAACGATGTGATATTTTAGTTCCTGTTTTATGTTACTGTTCTCCCACCATTTGCCAGCACTGAGAGTGCCTATACATTGTACACTCTCAGATAAGGCAGGAATAATCTCAAACTAAGTCAATTAAGTGATTTCAATGGGGTCCTTGGGATGAGATGACTTTCTGAAAATCCCCTTCCACGCATGTGACATCGGTAGAAAAACAGAAGAGTCAGTAGGGCATATGTGGGCAGAGAGGGTTTCAGACAGAACCACTCAGCATTGTGAGTTTCTTTGTTTCTGCAAAATGGGAAGATATACAAAAGTCTTCCAGGATCTTTGGATCTTTTGCTCTTCCCCAGATACACACAAAGCAAGAGAGACAAATAATATAGATGAGAATGTGGGTGCTGGTATGCATTTTAAGGGTGTCATTGTTATGCAGGAGAAGGACAAGGGAGGCCCTGTAGCAAAGGTGGTGGCCTGGACAGCACGTTTGTGGAATAAGTTGTAGCATATTGCTGATTCTTAGAGGATTAGCTGTACCAGGGAGAGCCAACAAGATTTGACCAGGTTGGGGTGGGTGGGTGGGTGTGTGTGTGTGTGTTGGAGAGAGGGTAGAGGGACCACTACACACCCAAGAGCAACAGCAACAAATTGCTGGTGCTGGGAGCATAGACCATAAGAGAGACAACTCGAGGAATCATCAGTACAGGCAAAGGTTGATGCTCAAGACTAGGTGGGAAAAGTTCCATCTCCATGAAGGCCAGTGAGAACTCAAGGAAGGCACTTAACGTAAAACCCTTTCTCAATGCCATGATGCTGAGAAAGGCCTCCTCTAATCCATGAGGCTGGAAATGAGCCCTGTGGACAAGAAGAGATGGCAGGTAAGACAAGACTTGCGATACAAGTGAGTCAAAATCTATCTTCGAACAACCCTAAATCCAGTGATGACAGTTACACGGGATGGAAGGGCAACTTTAAGTTGTTGATGCTCTTATTTTTTGTTCTGCCAGTATTGGAATATAGTCCTGGATGCTAGGTTGAGTTGACAGAAGAAAATAAAGAAGCTGTAATTTTGCTACCTGTCTACAAGGGTGTGTAGAATCTCCTGTTTGTCTTCTTAGGTTAGCAGGAATGACTAGTCCTTGTTCCTCTTTTCTCACTCCTGCCTGCCTATAGTATGGGGGTTGGGTGCACTTTTATGCCTGTGCACGTCAACATCAAGTACAACTGCCAGATCTGTCCTGTGGCATATTTAGGCATCATCGGTGGGATTCATTTTTAGCAAAAATACATTGGGCAATGCTGTTTAATTGTGCAATTTATTATGGCACAACCGTTAGTGATACATGAGCATTGTACAGCTGGTACCTCACCTGCTAAATAAATGTGGACTATGATACATTTCCAAGGGTAGTCAGGCCCAGTGATATTCTGTCATACATTACCAATATTTTTCTGAAATGGCTAATGGATTCTTGCCAGGATTTCTAGCAGTTTGATGTTGCTCAAAATTTGTTGATAGACTATTTCAGTATTATACTATCATCCTAACATATTTCTCTTTTTACAGTATTTCAGCAGAATTTTGCCTTTCCTCTGTCCTCATCAACTACACTATGCCGTTTTTTGAAGATACAAGAGGTATGATGTAAATGGAGATGAGTTTTCCTTACATGCTTACAAAGAGTGGGAGGATTTTTCTGCCTTTTTTCTGCTTCATTTCTTTTGTTTTTTCTTAGTAGAGGGGATTAGAAATTCATTTATTACAGAGGTAGTTCTTTTTAACATTGATTATACATTGTTTTAATAACAGCTTTATTGAGATTTAATTCTCACACCATAAAATTCATCCATTTAAAATGTATAATTTAAAAACCACTGTCCTCCCACCTCTCTGATGTCATTTGCTCAATAGATTCACATGTCTTTTGGGATAAAGAACAAAACCTGTTACATGTCCTACAAGACCTTATTAATATGGCCCTGTCTTTCTCTATGACTTTATTACCTTATTTGTCTAAGCATAGTGATTGACATGTAATAGATGTGTAATAAATATGCTAAATAAATTTTAAAAAGTAAATGTCCTCAATAAGGATTATTTTCAAAGCTAGGCCATACTTATATGATGTCAGGGAAAAATAAGCCATAACACCCTGGGAAGATTTGCTGTGGAAAAAAGAAAATTTTTTTTCTTTTTTTTTTTTTTTTTTTTTTGCATTTTCCTCAAATCATTTTCATTCCACTTTGAGAACTGCTGGTAATTAGGGAGTGGAGTGACCTTCCTCAGACCCCTGCCCAATTCTTCAACTTCTATAAAGCAGTTGCATGAAACCTGTTTCCAAGACTCCTGTTTCTTTGTCTTATGATACTTGAAAACCTGAGTTCACTTTTCTGTACAGCTTTCAATTTGGGGGAAAATACATAAGTGAGCCTTTAATAAATGTAAGAAAAAGAAAAATGAGGTTCTGGACAAGGCAGTACTAAAAATATCCTGTACTGTCTTGTTTGGGTATGGAGAACATTTTTGTGTTAAAATATATTTTTAATTGCGTGAGACCTGGAAAATGGTATTTCATACCCTTGAAATTGATGGAGAGAGCCAAGATAAAGACAGCTTTGTTTAGAAAGACTAGATATAGTAAAAAGGAGACAGGCTAAAAAGCCCAGAGGAAAGATGACAGTAAAGTGACTTTCTGAAATATGAGAGGAACGATGAACTTTGAGAATTAGAGATCCTGAAATCCTTTCCTAATGTTGAATTGGATTCTCTTTTGTTATTTTTTCCTTCCTCCCTACCACCTCCTTAGCCTCAGTCTTTAGCAAGGGTTTTTTGATCATTACAAATCAGAGAAAGCCGTGACTTATTTTGCCTAGATTAAAGACAGAAAGGCATGGTCATAGCTGGGAGCAAAATAGGACCAGAATGAGTAGAAAGAGCCTGTATCAAGAAGTCACTGAGGAAAAACCTGGAACAGGAGTTGAAGATTGGCAGGTGATGATCAGATTATGGAATTAATTATCCACTATTTTGAAACACCGAAATCCGAAGAAAAAAAAAAATTACCAAAAAAAGCAAAACAAAACACAATGTTTTTATAAGTAAATGTGAAATGGGGCTTGAGGTTATTTTATTTAGAAGTTAAAGCTAAAAGTGAGCCCCAAATCTCACTTCTTATGTTGAAGTTGTTTTTGTTGAACTTGCAGAATGATCTAAAAAGGAAGGCTGTTATACAACACTTTTTCACAACATATAATACACAGAAATTGGAGCTACGGTTCAACATTATCACACCAAATATGACAAACAAGGACAAGCACTGCTCACTGTTAAGTGTTGTCATCATACATGGGGCAGTCAGCCAGATGATGTGATGTGTATCTGGGATCTCTGTCCTGTTGGATATTTGTCTTAGGATTCTCATAGAAACTCATTCTAGCCAAATTTATAGCAAAAAATTTCAGAAGCAGCTGTTTTCCGGCCTGGCAGCTTTGATCTGTGTAGTGTTTTTTCTAGCCATCTTAAGCTCATGGAATTTTTCAGGATGTCCCACTGTGATGATGACTGATGGCCAGTCACTTTTGTAATGGAAACTGGGTCCCCTGAGCACCAGGTTACCACCATTAACATTTCTCAACCCTCTGTTGGATAGATTACTGACTCTTTTCATAAGCTTTCAGACCTTGTCTTAAGCTTTACAATCCATGGTGATGAATTTATAGAGTGATTGTGACTATGTATGAGCAGCATAACAGAGATAAATGGGCATTAAATGTTGACAAAGCATAGAAAAAAATATTGTTCTGTACACCTTTTGTTAGCAAACATACGATTCACTATAACTCTTCTTTAGTGATTTATCTATAAATCTTCTTTTCTCACTTAATAAAATGCCCCTCTCTGCTCCTCCTAGGCTGACACCATGATTTTGTAATACATTATTAAAGCCATGTCAGGCTCAAGATGCAATGTGCTTGGGGCATCACAGCAGTGATATTTTACATCCTACTTCTACAAAAGTGCTCAAAGGGTTCCAAGGACATATTATTTCCTTTCTGCATTATTCCACACAACTTACTTGGTAAGCAACCAGAGCTACCTAAAGCTTTGGTGATAGATGTGCCTCTTTCACAAAGTTCTCATATATTTTCTATAAAGTCTGGTGAAAATTAAAAATGAGCTGTATGACTTGAGAAAATAGGGAGTTGTTTTCCTTAAAACTACAACAAGAAGAATCGTTTATACAAGGGTTCTGGACCTAAAAGTTTGAGTGTTACTATTGATCTGTAGCTTACTCTTTTTTTAAGGTTCAGAATTAAAGGTATAGTATTCTTATTTTTAAAAGTATTGTTTTCCTTCCTCTCAGGCCAAAGCAAGAAAGTTTGTTGACAGCAATAATTTCCAGTAAAATTCTCTGCTACTTGTGGACTCTCCCAGCTGTAGTCAAGAACAACATGGCAGCTGCTCTTCTTCAGGGCCATTGCTTAACTTTGTGCCTGCTTTCTGTGTTCCATGACTGCTCCCATATCTTCTAGGTTCAAGTTCAGAACCAAAATGCCAAAGTCAGCATACATCAAAGTACGACAGGCCATAGGATAAGGACGTTAACATATATTGCAGTGGGTCAAGGAACCAATACTTTTCAAAGATCCCTGGGGGTTCCTTATTTGCAGCTAAGCTGGAACCATTGAACAAGCCTTGGGAGATGCATAGGGTTCTGGCTTGTGGACATGTATAGAAATAGCAGTCTAGGCAAGGGCAGCAGCAACTCTGAGTTAGATTCCACAATAGAGATTTAGTCCACTTGACCTATGTTGTGTGAAGATGATCAGTAGAAAACAAGGGTAAAAAGAGAGTTTGAAGGTACTTCAGGTTAATATAAAGGCCCTATTAACAGTTTTGATTTTTATTCTATAAGAAGACACATTATATGTTTTAACATTGGGTAGGTGACATAATCAGAGCAGTTTCTCAGGAAGATAAACCTGGCCGTAATGAGCTGAATGTGTCAGAGAGAAAACAGGTTGGGAGGAGGGATATCAGCTAAGAGACTAAAAGTTCAGGGGTAATGAGGAACTGACCTCAGAAAATAAGGGTTTCATTAGAAAGGAGAAGGCAGAAACATGAGACTTTCTGGTAAATAGGATTGAATCATTCCAAGTAGGTTCAAAAATGCTATGCAGAAAATAATGAAGAAACTGAAACAGTTCTGTCATGCAGTGTAAACATGTCACTCTATCAAAGTCTGTTATCCTAATATTACATGACAGTATCCTCTGGGTTATTTTTCATTACAAGAAGTCACAGGAGCTGATGAACCTGTGACTAATTTAAAATATAATTGTTTTTCTGTCTTCCTGTGACATAGTTTGTGTTTCATTTCCTTTACGTAAACAGTATGAAGGATTACAGTCAAGTTCAATATCAGGAGCCTGATTCCTAGAAACAGAAAAGGGCTTGAAAAAGGTCTCTAGCTATAAAGCAAATTTGATCTTCAAATTCTTATTCCCTGTTATTGTGGCATGCTGTCGTCGTGGGTGAAGACCCTGTCCAGGCTTCTGTGCTTCTAGAATGACTGAGAGTTTCGGATACTAACACAGGAGAAGGGCATAAATTAAACAGAGAAGACATCTGTCACCGAAAGGGACCACCAGGTTAATAGATCACTAAAAATTCATTTGGAGAACAGATTTCATAAATCGTAAAGTGGAAGGGATTTTAGAGATCACCTTAAAGTTAGGTATAAGAGTTTTAGAATCAGGCCAAAGTGGGTTTGAATTCACAGTCCTCTTTGCACTAGATGTGTGGCCTTATTTTACTAGTAGCCATTTCTGTGAGATAGTTTCTTAATCTACAAGATGGACACATACCCATCTCACAGAGTCACTGTAAAAGACTAAACAGTTGATAAATATAGAGCACTTAGCTCAGTACATGGCAGACAGTACCCAACAGCTGTATTAGAAGTAAGACCAGAGCTGTGACTTAGGTCTCCTGAATATGGGCTGGGTCTCCCTCCACAGCACCACACCTTCCTCTCTTATATTCCCCCTTGAGATTAACTGCTGTAGAACATGTCCCCCAATTTTGACATTTATGTTGACATTGCCTTCTATATTGGTACGTTTCCATCATTACTAAGAGGCTATTAAACTCTGCTCTACACAATCAATCATTTAAAAATATATATTGAGTACCTACTCAATGAAAGGAACATGCTTTTTATGAGACATGCCATCATTAAAAAATTAATTATTACCTGTTTTCCCACAAAGTGTTAATCATCATTATTATTTTTAACCAAAATTAAGAGGCACTGTTCTGTAATGACGTGCTCTGGGATTTGACGTGTGGGTAGAAATCAACTTTTTGGGTGAGGGCACTACTCACTGCTATTAGAATTAAGCTGCAGTTTGGAAAGACACATTCTGTTTTTTCAGAATAGGCCTTCAGAAACATATAATTTATTTAAATATCTGAAATTATTATCCGATTAAACAAAATTATCATTAATATGTGGTGGAGACAATACAATGTCAAGGCAAAATAGGAATGACAGTGAGTGGTGGGCTGGGATTTGAATTCAAACTCATTGGACTCTATAACTTCCATTTTTTGTGTCTTCTCTAAACCCTCCTATTGTAAAAGCAAACACAGTTACAGAAAACCATACGCAAGGAATTCACAGCTGACTGAATTTTTATAAGGTACACATTTTTTTAACATCACCCAGGTCAAAATATAGAAGTTTTCCACTCTCCAGAAGCGCCCCTTCCCTACTTCCAAGAGTAAGCACTAACCTGCTGTTGAAAGTGACACTTTCTTGCATTTCTGTATGGTTTTATTAACTAAATGTGCATCGCTGAAGTATTGTTCAGTTAAAAAAAAAAAAAATTTAAGGCTCAACTACGTCTTTGATGTCTCATTTAATGATACCATAGATATCTGGCATGACAAGACATTCCAGACTCTTCTTGCATACGAAGGTACTTTTAAAAGTTCATGGAAAGATTTGTGTTATCTTTCAGTTTTATTTTTCCATAAACTTTTTGAAGTACCCTCATATTTCTTTCTCAATATCTGAAGTCAACTGTTTCTCAAAGAAGCCCAGTTTATTTTAATGGGATACGGTATTTCAAGATCGTGACTTAGGACTAGAGATTCTAATTACCACTGGATTGCTTGTTATTTCTAAGTCTTTTCAGCACACATGAGTTGGGCATAGTTAAAATGTCCTGTGATTTAATGATGATATTTTCAATTCAAATATACAGGGTCTATGTTTTTAATGCTGTTACATATCCCTAGAATTCAATGTTCTAAAACCTGGGTATTTACAATCAATATGCTACCCTCTCACATGAATGAAATAAAGATCACAGCTCAGATATTTATTTATATGTAGCTGAACTGGAATGTAAGACAACAGTGTAGGAAGTGACATCTCTGAGTAAGTTTTAATCACTGTAGATATATCTCGATCATTCCTGCTATAAACCATGATGCTCCAGATGACGTAAAAGTTTTTTACCAGGTTAGCACAGAACTTCTTCACTGGGAAATACGGTATAGTGGAAAATGTGCAGACTTTGAAACCAGAGATACTGAAGTTCAAATCCTTAACTTATGTTTTAATACCTGCGAAAATGCAGGCAAGATATTTAAGCTTCAAAAGTATTAATTTTCATATTTGCGAAATGTTCATAACTATGTCTATGTCTGTTCGTGCAGAGCAAATTCTGAATAAATTTTAGTTTCTTTCCCCAAAGCCTAGAATTTCCAACACTTTGTAAAGTTTCAACATTTAACAAATTGTACACTTTTTCCCAAATAATTATTTGCTTCACTTAAAAAAAAAAAAAACCCTGGAGTTATTTTTCTCTTTTTTCCTGGTATCAGTTTTTATTTGTTCCTACCTTCTCATTTTAGAGAGATATGAGAAAGGAAGGAAAGTCATGCAGAATCTGAAAAGCTATTGTATCGATTTAAGCACACTTTATAGAATTGTCTGTAAGATTTTCTTTCTTTTTTTTTCCTTTATGCAGATTGTCATATAATGATTTACAAACAGAATTCAACTTCTGTGAACTGTTAGAACTGGGGGTGGGAAGTGCTCAGAAGATAGGCAACCATGATTAAAAAGATTTGTCAAACACTAACTTTGAACATGCTGTGGTTTGATTTTTTTTAATGCAACTATGAGCAGAAAATAGCATTTTCTCACTCCATGAAGTCACACCTCTCTTTGTCAATGGAATAGCTGATAAATCAGGGAAAACAAAATTAAATGTAAATTGTGCTATCCATCTGGCTACTGTGACACTCTGTAATTCAAGCCAAACAACTTGTCTGTGAGAAAGTCTTTCTCTGAAGTACGCTGATTGACAACATTTTAAAGGGGTCCTTCTATAGTTCAAGAGGCTATTTTAGGATATTTGAGGGAAAAAAAATCCTGGCAGGACAAAAGAAGAATCTAAAAGGGGGACATCTAGTTACCTTTACTCATAAGGTGTGTCTGTGCTCAAAGAACATGAATAATTCTCTATTAGTTACCCACAGTATGATTTTGCAGTGAGCTTGTTTTCTTTATATCTAGGCTCCTTTTTTTCCTCCAGCTTTGAGGTATAATTAACAATAAAAATTGTGTCTATTCAATATGTACAACGTGATGATTTGATATACATATACATTGTATAATGATTACCACAATCAAATTGACTAATACATCCTTCACCAGACCTAGTTACCATTTTGTGAGTGTGTGCATGTGTGAATGTGTGCATTGAGGACACTTAAGATCTGCTGTCAGCAAATTTCAAGTAAACATTATAGTATTAACTATAGTCACCAAGCTACATATTAGATCCCCAGAATTTACTCATTTTATAATTGAAAGTTTGTTCCCCTTGGCCGACATCCTATTTCTCCTACCTCCCAAGTTCTTTTTTGTTTTCCCTTCTTTTCTTCTTGTAGCTATTTTATTGATTTAAAGGAGCCCAAAGGAGAGGGGAAGGAGGAGTAGAAGGAGAAGAAAACCAATAATAAATTCAGAAACTTGAAACAGAAGTGGTCAAGGGATTCAGCTCTGGTGTCTGCCAGACAGGGATACTAGGTCCAGCTGGGTCATTTGTTAACTTAGTAATTCTGAGGAAGCTTTTTAATCTCTGTAGCCTTCATGAATAAATGTCATAATGTAGGTAAAGTATTTGTCACATAGTAAGCACTCATTAAAGATGTTATTATTTTAACATTTGGTATGAGAACTACATTGGAATATTTTTTTACTTCGGAAATATATTTTCAGTAATTTCATCCTTTACTGTGGTGAACCATTAACATATCCTGACTTCATTTTAATGATGTCTCTGATGATGTAGAATTAAATGAAATTATGAAAGCTACTTCTCTGCATAGTCAAACTTAAGTCATTTGGAAAAGACAAGACCGTGTTCAAAGGAGAGTCACTTGAATTTCTCCTCTTTGGTATAGCTTGTAAGTTTCCAAAAGAAGACTGAAATGCAACACTTTGTGAGCCAACAAGGAAGTCTCCAGACAATAATCATTTCTATATACAGTTCTAAAGAGGAGATCAACCAATTTGCATAAGATTTTATTTTCTGGAGCAGAAAAATGCAAAACCGGCACAAGGTGGAGTCTACAAAATCAGTTGGGGAGATGAAGTTGAGATGCAAGATATTTGTTAGAGATGGATACCTGTAACAGAAAAGGGAAGGAGGAAGAATTGGGAAGAGGATGAATGTGAACTCTCATGCCAGCCTGACAAAGTCTCTGCCAACCCACCAGAAAGATCTGGAGCAAACATTTCCCATTTGTGCGATCACAAATGTCCCGACCTTTGTACTTCTGCTTTGCTCAGTCACGGAATATGGGCTGCTAGAGGAAGGCGTGACCTTGGGCAAGGTGGCTGTCTACAGCTAAGGCAGATCCTGAAGGAGCCAGAGCTGGAAGCAGTCTGCTGACTGCACTCCAGTAGCCGGCAGCAAGCCCTTTCACAAAAGGGATCTGTATTTGCATCTCTATGTTTGCCACAAAGTCACTCAAATAGAACCACCTGAGATTTGAGAAATGTAGATCCTGATCCTGTAGACCTGGTTTAGCAGACCCTAAATCATTACTTTTATAATAATTAAAGTCTTAGAAAAGAAAAGGAAACCAAGGACCCCAGGAGAAAACTTACAAAGGAAGAAGAGACTTAGGCTGAGGGACCGAGACTCATAAAAGTACCCAGGAGTTTTGTTTTTGGTGGAGAACTATTTCTGATTTATTGGCATACAAAGTCTCTAAACCCAGTGAATTTTCCACTTTTCTTTGTAGCATTATTATTTTTCTGAATTTAATTTACATTATGTCTCATGTTTAAAATAAATGCATTTTAATGTTAGGTTTTTAAAATTGAAATAAATATTTAGAAATATCTTTTAAAATTGGTTATGAATATTCATGAGATACAAAACTGGTTGTCACCCCTTGAGCCCAAGATGTGAAGGCCAGGTCCGTACTGGCAGCATGCACATTACCACAAATTGCAATTGGACCCTGTGTCCCCCACCCAATTATCCCCAACCTCCCTCCAACTACCCCTTTCTCCCCCACTCCACTTTGTATCCCTAGGTAAGTCCTCTCCCTCTGCAAATCCAATGCACCACTGTAGTCTTTCTTTCCCTCCTTTGTTATCTCTTAGCTCCCACTTATGAGTGAACACATGCGGTATTTATCCCTCTGTGCTTTGCTTATTTCACTCACCATAAGTTCCTCCAAACTCATCCATGTTGTTGCAAATGGGAGAATGTCATTCTTTTTTATGGCAGAGTAGTATTTCATGGTGTATATATACCACAGTTTCCTTATCCAATCATCCATCTATGGACACTTAGGTTGGTTCCATATCTTGGCTATTGTAAACAGAGCTGTGATGAACACGGGAGTGCAGGTATCCCTTTGACATGATGATTTCCATTCCTTTGGGTATATACCCAGAAGTGGGATTGCTGGATTGTATGGAAGATCTATCTGTAGTTGTTTGAGAAACCTCCATACTGTTTTCCATAGTCACTGTACTAATTTACAGCCCCACCAGCAGTGCAGGAATGTTCCTGTCTCTCCACACTCTTGCCAGCATTTGTTATTCACTGTCTTTTTGATTATAGCCAGTCTAAGTGGAGTGAGTTGGTATCTCAATGTGGTTTTAATTTGCATTTCCCTGATGACTAGTGATGTTGAGCATTTTTTCATATACCTGTTGGCCATTTGTATGTTTTCCTTTGAAAAATATCTATTCAGCTCCTTTGCCCATTTTTAATTTTATTTATTTATTTATTTTTACTGTGTTATTGCTTGAGTTCCTTGTATATTATGGATATTAATCCTTTGTCAGATGCATAGTTAGCAAAAATTTTCTCCCACTCTGTAGGTTGTCATTTCACTCTGTTGATTGTTTCCTTGGCTGTGCAGAAGCTTTTGAGTTTGATATAGTCCCATTTGTTTATTTTTTCTCTTGTTGCTTGTGTTTTTAGGTTCATATTCATAAAGTCTGTGCCCAGACCTAATTCTTGAAGTGTTTCACCTATATTTTACCTTAGTAATTTTACAGTTTCAGGTCTTATACTTAAGTATTTAATCCATTTTGATTTGATTTTAGTATATGGTGAGAGATGCATGTGTAATTTCATTCTGCTGCATTTGGTTATCCAATTTTCCCAGCACTACTTATTGAAGAGGCAGTCTTTTCCTCAACGTATGTTTTTGTTGCCTCTGTCAAATATCAGATGGCTGTAAGCCTGAGGGTTGATTTCTGGGTTCTCTATTCTGCTCCATTGGTCTAAGTATCTATTTTTATGCCAGTACTATGCTGTTTTGGTTACTATAGCTTTGTAGGATAATTTGAAGTCAGGTAGTGTTATTCCTCCAGCTTTATTTATTTATTTATTTTTGCTCAGGATTGTTTTAGCTATTTGGGGTCTTTTGTTGTTCCATATGAAAGTTAAGATTGTTTTTTCCATTTCTGAGAAGACTGTCATTGGTATTTTGATGGGGATTGCATTGAATCTGTAGATTGCTTTGGGTAATATAGACATTTTCACAATGTTAATTCTTCCAATCCAAGAGCATGGAAAATCTTTCCATCTTGTTAATTTCTTCTTTAATTTCTTTCAGTAGTGGTTTGGAGTTCTCATTGTAGAGATCTTTCACCTCCTTGGTTAAATTGATCCATAGGTATTTAATTATTGTTTTGTGACAATTGTAAATGGGCTTACTTTATTTTTCTTTCTGTTAGTTCTTTATTTGAGTATATAAATGCAACTGACTTTGGGCATTTATTTTGTATCCTGCAATGTTACTGAAGTTATTAACCAGCTCTAGGAGTTTTTTGATAAGAGTCTTTAGGTTTTTCTATATATAGTATCATGTCATCTGCAAATAGAGACAGTTTGACTTCATCTTTTCCAATCTGGATTCCCTTTATTTCTCTCTCTTGCCTGATTGCTCTGGCTAGAACTTACAGTACTATGTTAAATAGAGGTAGTGACAGTAGAAATATTTTAATGCCACAGTTTTTACATACTCACACTACAATGCTCATATTCACTTTTTCCTTTTCTTCACAAAAACTATTGTAGAAGTGAAAATCCTTCTAAACATTCTATGAAAGAGGGAAGTGTAGTGACACTATTGGTGTCATTGAACTAGTCACAGCATAATAAAGGACATTGTCCAACTTGAGAAGCAATGGCTGAGTATGTTATCAGTGAATTAAAGGAGATATGACCTTGGAGAACAATGGTAGTGGCCCATGGCTGTGTGTAGGGGGACCTGGACCAGCACTCTGCAAGTATTTTGTGGGATAGGACCAGGCTTCCACTGCATTGCTGTTTGGTTAGGAGCAGCAAAAGGAGTAGTAGCAGTAGTAGGTAAACTAAACCAACACTATTTATTTCTATAACTGGGAAGAAGGACAGGCCTCTTTGAATTGAGTAAAACCCCTAAGGTTTTTTGGACAATTAAAGTGTGTGTTGTGGGGAGGAGGGCATCAGAAGATAAGACAGATTTTTTTTTTGCTAGTAAGGGAAGTGGGTACTCAAACAACTCCTTGGAAAAATTAAAGACATATATCCATACTTGTAAAACAAGTCTGTGAAGCAGATCGTTTATCAATTACATACATAAAGGAGGAAGCGAAATATAAAGAAAGGCTGATTCTTCCTTTTTTTTCAGAGAAGATACCTGTGTTTTATTTTCTTTTTTACTATTTTAAGTAGGTATAACATTGGGTAAGTCTCTTCATCTTTCTAGAACTACATTTTCTTGGCTAAAAAAAAAAAAAACCAAAACAAAATATCCCCCTCAAACCAACAACAAAAAAGCAGTTGAACTAAATCAATACGCCTAAATATATTCTAATAGTGATTTCATGTGATTTAAGCCTCTTGCATGGTGGGAAAATTGACATTTTATATTTCTGTAAAAGTTAGAAATAAACAAATAGACTTCCCCCCCACCACCCGAATTCTGCTTCAGTTTCCTGGAACACTGAGATAGTGTTTATAAAGAAGACCATCCTGTTTTTTCAATCCCTCTGCTGTTGTGAGAGCAAAACTCTAGTAAGAGTTTCATCTATCCCAGAAATTAGGCAGATCAGTTTTTGAATCTAGGCAATTTTCAGGTTTTTCTAACAAATATTGAATGAAAGAAACCTCAAAGAATTTATGGTTACTGTCTCTTGTTCAGCAAATTTACCTGAGTAAGTATTTTAGGGCTCAACATTGCACTGCTTTTCTCTGTAAAACTTTAGCAGCACCTTTAGTATCAAATTCCCTTTATTTTCTGCCCTTCACAAGTGATTAGTGTTTTCCTGAATTTCTCAAATTCCTTGACCTTTACCCAATATTTCAGTGTCATTCCTCTCCTGAGTGTGACTAGGATATTTTCTTCTAGCACATTTTGATGGACAAGGCAATCCATTTTGTTGTCTAACCTCTATATCAAAGTGACAGAAGATTCAGTGGTTTAACAGCTGGAGAAATTTTCATTACATGAATGAGATTTAGATAACACTTCCATTAACAGTACTTAAGATCAATGTCCCTAAACACACCATTCCCAAATCAAGGGCTTATTGTGTGTTTTAACACTTTGGAGCCACCAAGTGTTTCTTATTCAAACTGCCTGTAACAGAATTTGAGGTGAAAGTTACTTAAATGTTCGAATAATTTATTGGAAACTTGCAGCAAATAGCTGAAGATGATCCTGCCACCCTATTGAATGAAATAAAATAAAATTAAAGTAAATTAAATAAAACAAAGGTTTTTGAAGGTGGCTCTGTGCAGTTCTGCAGCTATTCTATCTCCCACATGGTACTTATGGAATTCAATGTTAGCTTGGAGAAGTGAGCTGTTCACTTGAATGACTCTCAGTCACTTAGTCTACCAGTCTAATCCCTCTTCCCACTCAACACTCTTTCAAATAAAGACAAAGTAAGCCAGAACTATAACTCTATTTTAAAATTCTGTCTTCTGGCATAGCTCTTCAACAATTCATGTTCACTGAATAAAAAAACAAAAACAGTCTTTGGTTTGTCAATTAATATTTTTGCAAATAGACTGTAAATCAGTAATAGTCTTCAAATGAAATATATTCCTCTGTGTCTGTTCAGACTCTGGTATGTAATAGGCACAACTTGTGTAGTTATGAAATGGTTGAGGTGAAATGCAACTGCTTTGTGGTAATTAAATAAAATTGGTTATCCAGTGGTATGTTTTTTGAATTAAATCTCTCAAAGTTTTGTTTTGTTGAATTTAGGATATACTTTAACTCTCACTTAAAGTAATTGAGTAATCTTTATGTCAAGATAATTTTTCGTCTTATGGATTCCTTTATTTTTAGCTGATATAAAAGAAAAATGGAGTAACTTGCAGTTACTTAAAGTCAAATATCAAAGGATTATTAAGACCAGTGATTGCTAATATTATAGAAAGACTATCTAGGAACATCCAATTTAAGACACTCCCATGAAATCTATGGAATTCTTTCCTAATGTAAAGGAAAAACTTTTCCTAAATTTCCACCATTTTCCTGTTTTCAGCACAAGGAACTCATTTATGGTAGCTGTGAGACATGGGCCTGGAGATTACTCTACTGACCATTTGGGCAGGGTGAGGCTTTGGAATAAAGGGTAAATGACATTTACAACTTTTAAAATATATTGTAAACATCAGGAATTTGTATAGCAGAGCACCTGATGGGTTCTTAAAAGAAAAGCTGAGAGTTTCAGTCAAAAAACATGCTTTCATGTGCTCTAATAAGGGGAAGAATAGTTTCTGGGGTCACTAAGAGAGAGAATATATTTTCAATTTCTATTGGTTTGCTTCTCAAAATAGTCGATATAATTTTCATGGCATAAATGTAGATTGTAGCGTCAGTTAAAATTACATAGAAAAAAGAAAGGCAGTTATGTTCCCACCCGTTCCTAGTACATTATACCAAAACCTACCTGTTGGTTGTAGTATTTGTTTGATCAAGTACATGTTCTCATGTGTAGAACTTGACATGGGATGAAGAGATATTTCTCTCTCCTTTGTCAGTTATTTTAGTAACTGCTTGGTATTTCCTGGACAAATATATGGATTGTTTTTTAATCTTACCGCTTTGAGCATCCTGTACATACTTGTTATGCTTTCCTAGGTTGGATGATCAAACCATTACTGATTTATTTGTTAGAAACAGTCAGTCCAAGAAAATAAAAGCAGGTAAAACTGGTAATTGAGATATGCCTATGATTTTATTACTTTTTAAAGCAAGACAACTATTGCTTCTCAGCCACTAAGATCAAGTATACAGTGAGACAATGTAGCCAGATGATTTTGATTAAAATTTATATTGGAGCACAAATTTCCTGTTTTACTGTTGTACCCTGATAAAATATTGGATTGTGCTGGCTATTTCAATCTTTTTTTCTTTTGCTGCAGAGGATACATTAGGCCTTCAGTTTTACCTACTAATCATTCACCTTCTTTTCGCTTGTAAAATGAATCTTCAGATAGCTGTTATGCATGAAAACTAATATGATCAGATACTCTAGCCCATGCCATTAAAAAGTCACCTGAAAAATACTGAGTCACAAGTCTCTAGACTTCTCATTTCATCAATTACCTAAAATATTAAACTCATATCAAATACTATATTTTAATTCTGACTAAAGGATTTGAAAGACTTCTAGTGAATGTCCATGTAAATGAAGCTGACAAAGGAACTAACATCTCCATGTTACATCAAATTTTTACAAAATTAGTCCAGTGATTCTGCAGATCGAGCTCTTACTTGGTTATGAGATATCAGATTTTACCTCTCTTTTGCATCTCTTTATTAGAAGTTGAAAATTAGCATGGTAAGTTTAGACAACGAATGAAAATAATTCAGAAAGTTGACTTTTAATTTTGAAAATTGTATTTATTTTTAAAAAGGGAGAAGAAACTGGGAAGAAAACTGTTTCTAACCTGCCTTAGAAATAAGAATAGCTGACTGATGTTTCTTCTCTAACTGTTCTTAGAAATATCAAATTCCATATCATAACTCAGTGACACAGATCCATGAGAAGACAGTCTAACATGAGTTACTTTCTCTTCTTAAAAGAAAAAAAGGGATCAGAAGCATATGTTTTTGCATTTTTGGCACAGAGAGGTGATGCTGGAAAGCTCTGGTTTTCAGACATTTACCAAGTGACTTCTGTGCAGCTCCCAATCTGCATGCTTCCATTGTGTGTATCTCCCTGGTGTGAAATTGATTAGGAGCAGCATGAATCTGTCACCAAGAGTTACAGGGACTGGGATTTAGGGGGACTTCAGCCCATTTTTGTTAATGCTCTATGGGGCCCACACATCCTTTCAAATGTGAACTGGGACTGAAAATGATGTGGTTTGATGTGTCAGGGTCCTCAGGAACAGAGGTTTCTTTCTGAGAAAAAAAGAAAAAAACAATTTCTACCCCATTTTTGTCCTCACACAAAGAAGGAACAGATCAGGAGATTAACATGCCTCTCAGTATGACAGTGAATATCTACAGAGCTATATTTGAAGACTATAGAAAATGTAAGAAAACTACCCATCAACATCTTAAATGGTCACAGCCATGTCTTTTATTTGCTTAACACTAATCCTTTTTAAGGCACATCGTACTCCAAATTCCTTGAGTTTAAAAACCTTCTCTTTTATCATATATTATTATTTGTTTGTAAAATACACCTGTGCTCTACCATAAGCGATTGTAATGGCATTGACATCTGGTTTTGAAAAGCGGTAGACTGTTATGTTCTAATAGAACCTTGTAACTAAAAAAAAATATATATATATATATATATATATATATATATACACATACAAACTTAGTTTGATAGTAAATGTGCATTAAATTCATTTCATTTCATTAAATAAAACCACTTGATATCTTCTTAAACATAGGATATGGTAGAATGGTTAATTTCAGCTGATAGTTCAAGGAGTAGAACAGATCCTTTTAATTTGGAGCAGCTGAAAATTCTGAAATGCCACACTGTATCTTTTTTTTTTTTTTCTTTTTCGTGACCGGCACTCAGCCAGTGAGTGTACCGGCCATTCCTATATAGGATCCGAACCCGCGGCCGCTGGGAGCGTCGCCGCGCTCCCAGCGCAGCACCCTCCCGAGTGCGCCACAGGCTCGGCCCCACACTGTATCTTGAGAAGAGAAAATATTTTTATCTTATTTGAAAATAAAAAAGAATGATAGCTATACTTCACAACTATTGGTTACTAGTGATTTTGTGCATTTTTTGCCCAATTGAATCAGAGTCTCTGGATTGTGGTCTGAATATCAATATCTTTTAACAGCTAATCAACCGGGGTACAGAACCATTATCTTAGCTCGTGGTACTTCATTCTTTCTGTACCTTCTTTTCACAGTCTTTCAACCCTCAAGCTGGCATAACTTTAGCTTGTCCTCTGTTATAATAGCATATCACAGACAAATATTTTCTGTAGTCCTTATCATAGTCCACACTACATTAGAATAGTTTGTGTCCATATCATCTTTTCCTGACTAGATCATAAAATCATTTGGATCATGGACAGTCAGTGTGTGTATCTGACATGATGTGTTAGCAAATACAAAGATTTAGGCAGACAAAGAAATAATTGTGCACATTTGGATTTAAGAACATCTAAGTACATGCTTTAAAAACTTAGATGATTTTAACTGAGCAAATCCAAATATAGATTATAAACATAAGGATGAGTCTGGGGACCCACTTTATGTCATGACCTCATATACAGCAATAAGCATGACTCATTGGGGAGCTTCATGGAGACCACGTAGGTTTTGGATCATGAGACACTGGCAGGTATGAAGCAGAAGCCAGGATTTGGTGGAGTTTACCTTTGCTTACTCATGGCAATTTTGTCCCAAAAGCTGTGGCACCAAAAGTCATGAAGTATACAGCATGCTAGGCTAAACACGGTTCCATTTGGATATATAGGTGTCCTATGCAGGAATGTAGAGCAAGAGCTGTGGGGAAAATAGAATAATTTAGTCAGGCTCTTCGGCTCAGGTCTGGTTTTGGGTAGAGCAGCACATTTCTTGTAAACAAGTTGTGTGTGGGTGGAGTTAGTGCACATGTGCACTAATGTATCTTTTTAGTTTTGTTGCTCTTTGGTGTTCTTGAGTTTGTGAAGCAGAGCTGGCTGGCAGAGCTTGAGTCTGAAAATAGAGCACGTTTACTATGTTGGCAGCTGCTCAGTTTTTCTTTGGACTTTGCCCATAGCAGTTGAGTTTCTGAGTTTCTCTTTGTACTGCCTAACTCTTAGATGTGTGTGTGCTGAATAAAGACTATTCCTTCTTCAACCAAGTCTCCAAGGACCTTTTTGCCAGTTACCTAGCTCATAGATCTGCATGTGAAGGGTTTGTGAACAGGCTCGAGGGGTCTGTGAGCTCCGGACCCGGCCCTAGCTCTACAAGAGTCTACCATCTAATTTACCTCTTACTTCATAGAAAGTGGGAGATTAATATGGAGTCAAATAAAAGAGAGAAAAATAATAGTCAAGAGCAATTACAGAGTAACAATAAAAGTCAAGGTGCTCACAGGTAAAACTATCCAAATACTACAGTTACTTAGTACTTCATCTTGAAATCTCTGTTCAACACCTTAAACCCTTTCATAAAAAATACAAATATAATCCTGACTTCTATTGCCTATAAATTCAGAGGAAAGAATGATGTCTCTAATGATGTGAATATATGTGTGACAGCTTCCCGGTTCTTGGTGAGGGGAGAGAGACACGGCACCCTGGAATCACTTTAGAAATTGTTCATCCTTTGTAATCACTTTCCCAGTTGCCAGTCACCCAACACCAGGTCAGGCATGGCCAAGCCACACTGGAAGTGGGATGAGTATCTCAGGATGTGGGTGGAGATGTCAAGTCTTGGAGGATCAGATCTGGTCAGGAAATATGCAACACAGGGAGTTGCAGAGTCATTTTCTGCACTGACATTTCCTCTTTAAGTAGCTTTCTAGTGAGTTGTTCCCTCAACGTTTTCTAGGTGTGACTTATTCCCTCATGCTTGAGTTTCTGGGTTCTTATCCAGCTATGAAATTCCCTACTCTCAGCAAAGAACAACATCTATCTTACTCATATCAGACAAATCTCTAAGTCATAGGTGCTTCTGGGTGAAAGGGGAGTATAGAACTCATAACCTTCTCATCTTCACTAGGAAAAACAAAGAACGTGATATAGCTTTGCCCTGGTTATATTCCACAGACTACTGTTAATGGTACTTTAATACGGAAGTGTTTGCAAGCATGAAGTACCTCCCCACCCCCCACCCCCGCACCTGGTTGTTGTTTACTATTCATGTGTAGTTTGGAGAGGTAGAGAGTGGTAATTCAATTACAATGTATCCTTCAAAATGAGTTAAAATAACTTAATGCTTAACCAGAATTTCAAAGGAGGAGATTGGTACAAAAGGACCATAAAATATTACCCCTAGTTTTATTAAGAAATTTAGAATAAGAGCAATAACAGAAATGGTTTTATTTTAGGCAAATTGTTTTTTTCAATTTACCATTTAGTCTACTAAGCAATATATTTTATGAAGGTGAAAATCATTTAAATGTACTTCTAAGCTCTTTTATTCTTGTCGTTATTAAAAAAAGAAATAATTCATATATGTTAGGAACAAAAGTGGGTTCTCATAAGAAGATAAACATGGACTTATTAATTAATTTAGGAGAAAAGCACATGGTTAATAATTACTGTAATTATTTGGCTTTTGGTATCCTGAATCCTGTCTCTCTTCCATTATTTTAGTTAAAGGTAGAATTTATCATAGGGGAAAATATGATGGTTTTCTACATTTCCATAGCTAATCTCTTCTATTATCCAAAACCTAGCTTTATGGCCCAGAGCAATAATTTTTATCACTAAGGAAGTTTTAACTATGGATTAGTATTGAATTTTTTTTTTCTTTGCTCAAATTTTACAGACCCAGAAAAGTTTAAAACACCAGGGATCATATTCCTCTACTCTAGTTTTAGAATTTCTGTATATTCTGATTATAATTCAGACAGTTATATTACCATGAGCCTACTACAAATTCTTATCAATTAACTGTTCCATTTTTCAGGTTAAAAGTCAATAAATTCTTTTCTATCTTTGCTCTTTACCAATAATTTGGAGCTCACATTCTAAATTATTACTTTTCTGATTGATTTCTTTTTTCTTTCTTATCCTCTCAATTGTCTAAAAACTCGACTGTGCCAAGAATGTACCAAGTACAGCGAATGCTTGATCAGTCGGCTTTTTTTATTTTCTTTTAATGTGATGGAATTGAATTGCAGGGTGCATTCCTCGTGGAATAGCTGTGTCTCTTTTTGCTCTGTTACCCTCTCTCACTCTCATTCCTACACTCTCATTTTCCTCTCTCCCTTCAGCATATTTAGTAGCCAACTTTTTAGGCTCAAGATGTTCCATTAGCTTCAGAAAATATTCAAATTGCAGCATGGTCTCTACAGCCAGTATATTTCATTTGCTTCCTTTCTCACCCCGGTTCGTTTTCCCTCTGTGTCTTTTCTTCAGCTGGTAAATGCTTAGTGGTTATAGACTTTGGGATATGGTGTTGAAGATCTTGAGATAAAGAAACAAAAAGACATGCATCTTCTTTTTACTTTTTAAAAATAGCATGTCCTTGCCACTTATTTATCTTGAATCTGTTTTCTAAGGGTCATGATAAAGGAGCAAATAGTAAATCACGAGGCATATTTTTATGGAATATTTGAGCTTTGGAGGGTACAAAACCTGCCCTCTGAGGACAAAGGCACTGTCTCCTGCCCTTTGTTCTGTGCTGCTCCTCCCCAGGCTCACGGGGGAGGCTGAGAGAGCAGATGAAGAGGCACTGCAGCTTTCTCCAGCTGCTGCTCACCTGACCCTGGAGAGAAAAGATGATTTTGAAATAAGAATATACTATACCTTGAAAGAAATCATCTAAATAACAGTACAGTAATCGAGGGCATTACTCCCAGTATGACTGTTTCCAAGGTTATGCTTTCTGCTTACAGTTCTCCTTGACGGTTCTCTCTCCTTTCATTCCCTACCACATCTAAATTCTGCTCCTGTGTTTAAAATAAGTTAATGAGCTACCTTATTACTACCCAAGCCCTTGCCTCCTCCGTGGAGGTGTTGCTCATTTTCCATTTCTATTTTCTGACCATTCTTACCATTCCTTAATGCCTTTGACCTCACTTTGACTATGAATGCAAAAGTACACACATACACACACACACACATACACACACACACACACACACACTTTCATTTATTTACAGTCTAGAAGTATAGATACTGGTTTACTTAATTTACATAACTTTCCATTTCCCCTTTTCATTTGTTTATTCACTGTGAATGTTGCAGCTTTAAGGAAGATACGTTTTATCCTTATTTAAAATGCAGAATTTCACATATTGGATTCTGAAAATAAAGGTTTTTAAATAAGGCAGCTTAAATTGTGCCCGAAGGGCAGAACTGCATGTCTGTAAATGGAGCATAAGGCCATTACTAAAATTCATGAAAAGTTCTCCTAAATGGTCAGGTCACAAAAATATTTTTTCTGCTGCCTTCTTTTCATGTTTCTTTCCTTTGCACTTTTGGTTCCAAACTTTTCATAGACAGTGGCTCAGATCTCAGACCTACCCAAATTTTGGCATCTCTTCACTGCAATATGGAGCACTAGCTGCACACTGGCTCTTTGATGTCTTCAGTTGGGTTCTGGTATCTTTTGTGTACTTTTCCAGCATTTAACCCTCGATATTTTCTTAGATGGGACTTTGAATCATTCATGAACAGGTTCAGTTGCCCAAACAAACAAACAAAAACAGTGAAGGGTTTATTCCTTAAGTGAAGCCTTGGAGTAAGCAGTCTAGGGTTGGTGTAGAAGCTTCATGGAGCTTTCAGAGACACAGCTCTTTTTAGTTTTGGCTACACCATCCTCAGCACATCCTCAAGATTGCTGCATGTTCCAGGATGGTTGCTTGAGTTCCAGTCATCACGTTAACATTCCAGGAAACAAGTGAGAGGCAACAGGGGAGGTAAAGGGTACTCCTGCGAGCTACGTTAGTTATTTTTACACAACCTGCCTAAAGTTGTCACCCACCCACATAAATCTTGTTCAAAAGGTTGGGAAATGTAGTCTCCTAGCTAGATGCATTGTGGTTGTAGTTCTTTACTAGGCGAAAAAAGGGAGATTAAATAATAGATGGCAGAAATAATTTTCTAACATAATGCATTTTTATTTCAGGCTGACCAATTACCCTACAAAGAAGTAAAGAAATGGGGGCTCAGTGAAGGATTGAAAGGATTTGAAATGTCCTTACTAACAAAGGAATTCTGGCTTGTATAGTTGTCTTACATACACTATCCTGCTAATGTGAAAAACTGACTACATCATTTTAATTCCTTTTTAAGAACAAAGTTAGTACCCACAATGCATTTCTTCAGAGGCAAAGTTTTTTATGAACTATAGTTTAGTTACCTTCAAAAGTCTTTACTTTTTATTGCAGACTTTTTCTTTTTTCTTTTTCTCTCTCCTTTTCAAGACAGAATCCCTGAATTTCACATCATTTTATTTTAATGACTTAACTAACTCACTCTTAAGTTTCTTATATTAACAAAGCTGACATCATTTCAGACCAGACTGAGGGATATAAATTTTGCATTTTTCAAGCCTGTGTCTTATTTTCAAGAATTCCTCTACTGAAGTATTCTCTATAATAGAGCTTGTCAAGTGGCTTCAGGGTGGATGTCCAGGGGTATCCAAACTCTCCATAGCCTAACATATTGCTTCCAATGAAACACTCATGGAAGGTTATACAGAGAATGTGTGGAAGGTTCCTGATAGATCTGCAGAAGTTCTGTCCCCAGGAGACAAGCTTCTGGGGTGGAGCCTTATTATCTTATCTATGGTCTGAGCAGTCCTCGTTTAGGTCACATGATGCACATGACAGGCTCTTTTAACTGCTTTGGAGACTGCTGCCCTGAAGTTGGCTCTGTTGCCGATGACACTACATCTTCTCAGCCTCATTCTCACCACCTCCCTCTCTCCTTGGAGAGCTCTCTACTGAATAACACCTGGTCCTCAGGCCAGAGTAAGAAGGGCACCTAGAACACTTTTCTCTCTGGGACAGGTTCTACTGCTGCAGATAATAATAGTATTCTAGTACTCCCTCGGTATTAGTGGTTCTTTACTCTGCCTGAATATCTGATTTGTGGGGTAAGGCCTAGAACTACCGATTTGCACATCCTCTCACCAGAATCCACAGTCTATATCCTCTCCAGCTTTGCAGATTTACCAAGAACACCTTGTGAACCTGACTACAGTAATTAAAATCTGCAGAAGGTGACACATATTAGCAAATGCCAGATATATTCATGGGAACTCCTGTAAGAAGCCCTCCCTAGGTGATAAGGGATCCACATTTCCCTTTAAGATAC